>NC_089786.1:40887847-40897847 GCF_040412425.1 Macrobrachium rosenbergii | reverse complement strand
TAGGTTTGGATATAAACTTTGGGCGCTTTGTGGGACCCTCAGGCTACTGTTATAATTTTGATCTTTACTGTGGTACGAATCAACTAGATAAGAATGATGAAATAGCATTGGGTCTAAAAGTTGTCTTGAAGATGCTTGAAGCTGTAGCAGATCCGGAATCTCATACTGTTTTTTTTTTTTTATAATTATTTTACTGGTTATGAATTATTAGTTCACCTACGAAATATTGGTTTTCAAGCGTCGGGAACACTCGGAGAAAATGGTTTGAAGAATTGTACATTGAAATCAACAAATGATATGAAAAAAGAAACAAGAGGCTCATATGACTACAGGTTTGACACCAATGAAGAAGTACAGATGGTAAAATGGCTAAATAACAAATGTGTAACTGTTGGTACTAATTACGACACTGTAGAACCCCTTGCAAAGGTCCAGTGTTGGATTAAGACATCAAAGTCAAAAGGAAGCGTTCCTCAACCAAATGCAATTTTCAACTATAATTAATGTATGGGTGGTGTAGATCACCATGATTGGTTAGTAGGGAAATATTCTGTTTCTATTCGAGGAAAGAAATGGTATTGGCCTTTATTCATTAGAATGATAGATATGGCAGTTGTGAACTCATGGATCATTTATAAATTGCTGCACCAAGGACATGGTTTCATGGTAATCTGAGTCTACTAGATTTCAAAAGGGCAATTTCTGTAGCTTATCTGAAGTTGGCTTGCATGGAAGGCTCAGTAGGAAGACCCTGTGGTACCTTACACTCACGCACAAATTTTGCTGATGTTCGTTATGATGGTAAAGATCATTTTACTGAAAAAGCGCAACAATCAGCAGAGGTGTATGAACAAACCATGTACAGTAAAAACCAAGAACCTTTGCTCTAAATGCAATGTGACTCTCTGTATTGAATGTTTCAGCTCTTATCATAAAAGAAAATGAGATTGTCAGGTATAACAATAAAAGAAAGTGCATTTAGTTTATGAAATTAATTTTTTTTTCAGCTAGAACTTAGGTGGGAATTCATAACATTTAAGTAAGAATGACAATATGGAACTGTTTATCTTTATCTGAAAAGATAATACTTATAAACAAATATAAACATAAAACCTATTGTCCCAGTGTCCTCATTTGAGGACAGCTTGAAAACATGATTTTATACCCCTTTGTCCCAGTTTCCTCATTTGAGGACAGCTTACTGTAAGCTTACCCTTAGAAATAGATTTTTCTTTCCACTTCATATGTTTTCTGACCCTTAAATATATATTATTTAGCAAAAAATTCCAGAAATTCAAAAAATACAAAAGTTGGGATTTAATGGGTTAAAGAAAAATAGTGAAAATGTGGTAATTTCATTCACGGGTCAACCATGAAACTCATAAGGAAATTATTTCTAACATAAACAGATGATATTTGAAAGTGTTCAAGTTATGAAGAATTTCTCATTGGAGCCCTATAACCTCGCTCGTTTGATATTGGGTATCTATAAGGAACCGATTCATTTCTCGTCCTCCTTGTCCCAAGTGATGTTAAGCGATTATTTTTAATCATCCAAAGCTATACCAGCAGAAAATACAGTACTGAAAGTGCTTTAGTAGATTTTATCAATGACAACAAGAAAAGTGTCCTCCTAAGTGTAAAACCGATATTTGCCCTAACCTTATCTGTTTCTCGTCATGTCTTCCACTTCAAGGTATTTAGTTAGAAAACCGATAACACTTACATATCCGCTTTACCGATTCCTCTACACAGCGGGTGAAGAAGGGATACACTGATGGCAAAAGTGAAAAGTCAAATGCTTGTTGAGTTACGGACTCGTTCTTTATATTCAACGCCGCCTTTTGTCTAATTTACCACATTGAGCGTTTTTGGTTCTGAAATAAACAATTACAATTAACATTTTCTCAGTCCTCGAAAGTCGGTAGATCATATATGTCTAGAATCCACTAGTCACGATTTTACCAGATACTTATGTAAATGTAACAGGCACAATGCGACAATAGATTATGTTTCGATCAAGGTCTTGCATGTTGAATACTCATGCTTTCTGATTTAATGAAATATTTTGTCATATTTGACAGTGGTATGCATCAAATGATAAGCTGTGTGACTAAACCTCTCCATGGTTTGATTTAAAAAGGCCAAGAAGGTAAAACTAGAAAAAAAATTAAATTATTTTCTTGGAAGTAATCCTGATTATATCTGTAGCCATCAACCAAGTACTGTTTTATCATTAAGGTTCTGAGTCCCTTCAGCGCTCTGACGCAGATTCTCATTAGCGTCTCTCAGTAATTTCGGTTTCGTTCTTCACGCCTTCAGCCGGAAAGCAGAACTTGTCATGACGCAAATCAACATCTCATTGGGTGATAAGTAACCTCTGCTATAAAAGGAAGGCGGAGAGTCGAGACTTAAGAAAGAATATCAAAGACAAATGACAAATGACAGTATTTTGAAACTATAAAATAAGGCTTGACATCAAGAAGAGAATAATGGTTAAGTCAAACTTAAAAACAGATAGGTGAAAGAAATCCATACTTACTTCATGTCTTCTTTTTAATTCTAATTCACTATATTCAAAGTTTGTATTTCTGACCATTAGTTTCTTCGATACTTATCTGATTTTAATAATAAAGTTATCTTTTATCTAAGAAATTTTCATTTATTTCTAATTCATTTTATTTCTCTGCAAATCTTGTTTATTTCCCATCTATACACCATCTACTTGACAGACAAAAACTGTTGGAATTAAAGAAATAACTTGATCTTCCTACTGATTGAGGTTCAGCCTTCCAAGCATTCAAACACCACTGCCCCCCATTTCTTTTCTCGAAGTATTAAAAGACTCATAAAGCATCGGAAAACAAATAAGAAGTTCGGTCACTGTCCGTTCAAAATTTGACGTAAGTACGCCGCTGGATGGGAGGACGACTTTTGCCTGAGGTGCTGACAAAGACAGAGAGGTGGAAAGGAGGAATTTCTTTGACCCCAGAAGAGAAAGAAACATTGTAACGGTAATTTTAACTTTCAGCCTCATTAATGTTTGCATTCTATGAGAAAACACACTCACATTCAAAGCTCGATAAAACTTCGCAGGCCATTATAATGAAGCAGTCTTTAAAACACAATCAAATTAAGATGATGAATTATTTCCTAAATTCCTAAAATTTCATGTCCCCTATCATTAATATGCGAAAGAAATCGAACTAATCGACCAAATAATCCTGACTGGCATTATATATTCGAAAATTGTTGATTTTCTTTTTTGCATTTAATTCATTGTTGAGGAATACCAATTATTCCAGGCAGAATACTAAAAGTTTCATAATATTACAAAATTATTGGTTTTATCAATAGAGTCATTGCACTACCCTAGTGGAATTCCTCAATCAAATCCATAAATAAGGAGTCACAACTAAACCAAATTCTTCATTACTCTAAAGAGTTCAAGTAAGAACTACTTGAAGAGAGTTACTTAAACAAACTATACTATAATTGTGTATTTGTTTCACATTTCAGAAACATGTGCATTAAATTCTCAGGTGAGAAATATTATAAATAAGCCTGGATGCTTATTTATTATTCATATAAAAATATCGTTACATCTTTATTTTTCTTTGCAACGTTGTGCGTTCTTTCAAAATGACCAAGTTATCCGGAGAATGTAGTTTGTTCCAGTATAACGAGAATCCTGCTGGAGTTACAAAAAGACAATTGATATCCTTTGTCTTCTCTAACCGGATACAACATTTTGTCATGCTGTTTCCTTCGTTCTTCCCTGTGTTATATGCTCTTTCTGATCCAGTTCCATTGTGCTCTATACTGCTTCAAATCTAAACTTCCTTTTCCTTTTTTTTTTTTTTATTTCACACATCCCAGATTTCGCGGGAAGTAACCTTAAGAATATGTAACTTACTTGGTCAGATCACCAGATTTTCTTTGTATAATCGTTTTCATCCCATCTTCTAAGAATGCCATGTCAAAGAATGTAATGTCATTCCATTTGATATTCCAATTATTTCTCTTTGGTATGTAATTAATTACTAGAAAAAGACTTTGAATAAGCGTCAAATAGTGACTTTGTTTATTACTGAATGATTTTCAGTTAAAGCCTCTCACTAGGAGAGAAAGAAATATATTGAAGCTCAAAAACTGAAAGTAAGAGACACCTTAGGTATTGCAACCTGTGTTAATTAAAGCTGAGTTGTATTTCAATCTTACTTTGGGGAGAATTTGTACGTTTCCTTTCAGGTGACTGAAAGTCATTTATTTTTTGTCCGTGGTGATAAGGACGGTAAGAATTATTTTCATTATTTCATATCGAATTTTAGAATAATTTTCCTTTTTATATGCTATTTATTTATCTTGCTTTTTTGTCTGCGTGTCTGTTTGTTTGTCTGAAAATCTTGTAACTCATTTTCGAACTGTTCCTTCATGGACTTGAAGTTTTGTGGTTACTCTGTCCTGGTAACAATACAACCTTAATGATCCGTAGGTCAGCTGCCATCTAGTGACCGTACAGTGACCTCTCCCAGTATCTCAGATTTGTATGAAGTGAATAACTCTTTTCGAATTTTTGCACCTTTTTGGTTCACTATAATGCAGCCATATTTGATGAATCAACTCATCCTAACGCTATTCATGAATATTTGTTTTCGTTAACTCCGCAAGCTTCTCCACGAAATATTGCCAGAAAGGTCGTTCTTTATATGTTCTGTCAGAATTCCATAACACTGAGACTCTTAAAATAAAAACTAAAGTTTTTACGGAAAGTAAAAGGGTAACGAATTTTTAAGGCAATTTTTTCTGTGCCTAGAGATTTTAACACGACATTGCCTTTGGTCTTCTATTAACTGTTCTGTTAACGTTTAATTTGCTTTCTTTACCTTTTATGACTATTATTTCATAATGTCAGTTATCCTATCAACCAGTTTTATCCTTTTCTGAAGAATGTATTTGATAAAGGATTTCGCATTTGCAAAATTGTTTTTTATCTTTAAAAATCTTAAGAAGTTATGCTATCTAATTAATTTACCTAATACAACTAAGATATTTTTGACAAAGGTAATTGATACTAAAGATAAACGATAGAACAGGAAAGAAACGTAATAATTAAAAGGGAAATCAGACAGAAACCCGGCGATAAAAGAGCGAAAGAGAAAGGGAGTGAAGTCGAAGCCCAAAAGTAACACCAAGAACCCACCGTCCACTCTCGAATCTCTCTCCCGTTGCGCTTTCAAGGTCGGACCAGATCCAGGTCAACTAGGGAATGCAACAGAGCTTCTCTCCTTGAACAAGACGACCAGGAATAGGGGAGAGGGACTGGATGCAGGGAACCAACAGGCAGAAGGAAGGTGATAAAGTAAAGGCGTGCTAAGGAATATAGCATGTGATGGTATCCAGCAATATTGGGCAATATTCTGATCCAGTTCTGAAGTAGAGCGATGACTCTCAACAGAGAAAATGATAATCTAGTGCTTTCAGCCAATGCGATGCTGATTGTGTTATCAGCTCTCTTAATTGTAGCGTTGCAACTAACATTATTCTTATTTTGAGTAGGTTCGTAAAGAGAAAAAAAAAGAAGAGCTGTGACTAAAGTAACTAAATAACCCTTATGCTGAAAAGTTCAAAGATACCTTTAGCAATAAAGCAATCATGCAAAAGAATGAATATTGCGCATGAGGACAATAAAAATTACAGCACACGACAACTTGACCAAAAAGAGACGCTATAACTTGAACACTGGTGAAAGGAACTTTAATAAAAAGAAAAAAATAAATAATGTATAAAGGGCACTCTCTAAAATAAAAGAAATTTGTAAAAGATTTTGACTATAGGAAAACTGATTGTGATATTTGGAAATCGTGAAAAAAAAAAGTTTCACATCAAATCATCGTTCCACAGGGGTTTTCGTGTAGCCACATGACGTCATTCAAACAATGACTGTCATTTTTCTTTTTTTTTTTTTTTTTTTTTTTTTATAGGTGCAGCAACCTCAATCATCGTCGCTGTACGAGAGTTGGAAGGAAGACCTTGGAGGGAGAAAAGCATCACAACGAACAACCAACCGGCAAGAGAAATCAAAGGAAGTCAGAGTTGGTGTCTCTCTTCAAGGCTTGTTCAGACTGAGTGAAGCATCAGACTGCTAATAAAGATTTTTTATCATTAACTTTTAAATTGGCATTGAAACAACTATAGTTAATAACACTAGAAATACTTATAGCTATGAATAAGTCAAAATGATATCATGTCATATTTCCTCACAAAACATATTTATAAATACTTTCACGTTTCACTTCATAAATCTAGAATATTTTAAGAAAAAAGCTGAGACGAAATTTTGTCATAAAAACGGCTTCGTCCCCAAAGAAAAGAGAACCATTATTTTAGTTTTCTGTAAAAGAAAACTATTGAGTTGGCTTAGTCTGTCAGTCCGCACTTTTGCTACCCGCCCTCAGATCTTGAAAACTACTAAGGCTAGAGGGCTGCAAACTGGAATGTTGATCATCCACCCTCCAATCATCTAACATACGAAATTGCAGCCCTCTAGCCTCAGTAGTTTTTATTTTATTTAAGGTTAAATTTAGCCATGATCATGCCTCCGGCAACGATATAGGACAGGCCACCACCGGGCCGTGGTTCAAGTGTCATGGGCCGCGGCTCATACGGCATTATACCGAGGCCACTAAAATACTGATCTGTTTTCGGTGGCCTTGATTATACGCTGTACAGAAAACTCGATTGCGCCGAAAAAACTTTGGCGCTTTTTTAACTTGTTTTCCTAAGAACCAAATGAGCGTAACTAGCCACCTAATCACCTGGGGACTGGGAGAGGAAACCAACTCTCAAATCCCCAAGAGGAGGTCAATATTAAGTTAAGAATTAAACTCACAGAACGCCATTATAGGTGATTAATTAATCATATGTCTTGTCGTCACCACAGGTAAACATATAGCAAGTAGATAAAACCCATGTGCATATGTGGGATGCATAAAATGTAGCGTTACAGGTGTTAATATCATGTGATGAGGGAAAGATTGAGTAAGCCGAGAGATTCTCTCTCATAATGCATGATACTAGAAAAACAATAAATGACAACCATTTGATATTTATTTCATTTTGCCCGTCGATGCGAAAAGTAGTAAAAATTTCAGAACCTAATTAATTTGTGTGCTGTAACTCCAGCTGTTTAACAATCATTTCTTGAACGTAAATTTCTGTGGTTATTGTCCGTTACATCTGGTATTAAGGAACTTTTAAAATATTTCCTGAGGTTTTTTTTCGGTCACCGAAGAAAATGATGGATCTATGCAAAATCATCATTCAAGATTTGATTAAAACAGAATATTTTTCGCTACTAGTGAAACTCACATACACAAAAATAAGAACGTTGTAGTATTGAGTATAACTCTACCTATTGCTTTCAAAGTAAGAGCTAATTAAACAAGTAAAGATAAGCCGAAGTTTCTTCGGCGCAGTCGATTTTTCTATCCAGTGGTGGCTTCCAGTAGACGGCCTATGTTGTTGTACCTTAGCGGCTGCCAAAACTCGTTCATGGCTAACTCACCCAACAAAATTTTAAAAAAATGCTACTGAGGCTGGAAGGGATTTAATCTGGTATGTTTGATGATTGGAGGGTGAATGATCAACATACCAATTTGCAGCCCTCTAGCCTCTGTACTTTTAAGATCTGAGGGCGGACTGACAGACAAAGCTGGCACAATAGTTGTCTTTTACAGAAAACTAAAATGGTGAAACAAGATGATAGAATATGGCAATTTGATGTCCATCAAGCAATACTGCTCCTACTCATAATGTGTAGGCACTTTTGTAGTTCCCACTAGATCGAATGGCTATTTCTTTCCGTCTTTCAGCCCATGAGACATCACCCTGAAGTCTGCCTGAACACCTGGGCCGTATCCCAAAGGCCATCCAATCCCCTTTCGGGAGGGGCAACCTTATCCTTCAGCAACAAGATAAATCAAAACAAGCAAAGAAAAACGGGATCTCATAGTTCCTCCCCATTTTTAGTTTTCTGTAAAAGAAAACTATTGAGATGGCTTTGTCTGTCCATCCCCGCTGATCTTAAAAACTACTGGGAGGCTGAGGGCTGCAAATTGGTATGTTGATCATCCACCCTCAAATCATCAAACATTTTCAAATTTAGCCCTGTAACCTCATTAGTTTTTTTTTATTTAATGTTGAAGTTAGACATGATCGTGCGTCTGGCAACGCTATAGGTGCCAACAACACAGGCCACCACCGCCATGGCTGAAAAGTTTTGTGGGCCGCGGCTGATAGTTTCATGGGCCGTGGCTGAGAGTTTCATACAGCATTGTATTCTGTACGGAAAACTGATTGCGCCGAAGAAATTTCGGGGCATTTTTGTTGTTTCTTTTCAGAATCTGAGTAAAAAGAACAAATTAAACAATTACGGAAAAAAATTCACTTTCAGAAATTAAAGTGAGCCAAGGAATATGTCATCATTCAGTGATGTTGAAGATGTTGTCTTTAGAAAATATTCTCCTTCTGAACGTTGAGTGTCCTTTCTAACTTGGGTTGAATCATAAATCACGAAGTGCAAGAAAAGATAGTGATAGTAATCAGCTCTGATCTCAGAAAACAAATACAACAAGTGTAAAAATGCACCAGCTTTCCTCGCCGCAATCAAGTTTTCTGTACAGCCTCTACAGCGTATAATCAAGGCCACCGAAAATAGATCTAGCTTTCGGTGATCTCGGTATAATGCTGTATGGGCTGAGGCCCATGAAACTTTTAACCACTGCCCGGTAGTGGCCTATCCTATATCGTTGCCAGAAGCACAATTATGGCTAACTTTAACCTTAAATAAAAGTTTTAAAAAACTGCTGAGGCTAGAAGGCCGCAATTTGGCATATTTGATGAATGGAGGTGGATGATCAATATACCACCTTGCAGGCCCTCTAGCCTCAGTACTTTTGAAGATCTGAGGGGCAGACAGAAAAAGTGCGATAGAAAAAAGTGCAGAAGAAAAAGTGCGGACGGAGAGACAAAACTGAGTTTTCTTTCACAGAAAATAAAAAATTAGAAAAATTTTCATAAAAAATTAATAAGTCTTTGTATCTCTCCATTTTCTTCTTTTCTACTTGTTCCTTTAACCAGATCTATTTTTCATTTTTTCAGAGGCATTTTGTTCTGTGAATGTTAGCTATGAAGGTTAGTGTTTTTTAGGTTTATTGACTGTAAATGGATGTATGGTTGTTGGAAACATCACAACTCAACGACAACTATAATAATAGATTAATAACAGCACGACAGAACTGAAATCACTTTTTTGTTTCTTTGTTTGCCCTCCACAAAAGAATCAAATATCAATTATGAAGAAGTAAATAAGTGAACCAATGGAAAAACAATGTTTATGTACATTTTTATCAAAAGTAGTGCGACTATAATACTAAAGGTAAAACAAAAAATAAGAGTGATAATAACAGTTTAAAAGACAAAACATTCCACCTGATGTCAGCCGAGGAAAAATGAGGCCTTCAAGAAGAAAAAGAAATGAAATGGGCAAATGATCTGCAAATTACCTCGCACCAATAGAATATTGATTTCTAATTTAAAAATGTATAATGAGTAAAATGAGTTGAGAGTAAAGAGAAAAATATTTGTAATTAAATTAGCAGTTAATATATCAACAACCCAAGAGTTGATATATTTGATTTTTAAAAATAAAACAGAAAGCGATGTCATTAAGTGTTTATTGTAAAGACTTATTTTCGTTGCACTGATTCTGTCCTGACACAACTGAGAAAGATTTGGGAAAGCATTAAATTTTGGTCTCTTAGTATTCAATATATTTATATCATTCCCTTAATTTTCTTAATTAAATTTACATGACTTTTTTACATATAATTAAAGACGACTCACGTTACGAACAATTCTATATTCTATTGTGAATTTACTTATTTGAATTAAACTAATGAAAGAAGTCTAAATTGAAAGCATACATCCACAAAGGCCA
>NC_089786.1:40855578-40887347 GCF_040412425.1 Macrobrachium rosenbergii | reverse complement strand
GACTGAGAATCCATTTCCTTCTGTTGAAAAATATATTATATCTGGTATTTCGTCTTCTCCACCATTCAGGGAGAAAATAAATACGTTAGATGCTGTACCCATTTCCTCTAAGCAGAATGTTACAAATAAAACGGAAACCGTATAATCATAAGTACTCAGGAGACCACGATGGCAAATCCTCTGAAATTAGGAGTTTAGAGCTACGTCGATACCATTCTTACTATATACACAATGCTTCAAACTACGTTTATAGCCCTAGTTTATGTGTGGATCATTGTGCATTTGCTCGGGTAAGTGACAGAATTGACAATTAAGGACAAATAAAATCTCTCTCACCCCTTTTCACTTTCCACGTGTTTTTCTCTTCGGTTTCCAGTTTACGTTGGTACGAATACTTAAAAATGTCAATGCAGAAGAATTTTTAAAAAAGAAACATAATTTCTATTTTCTGTCATAATAAATTGGCTTTGCTTCAGAACTAATAAGTCATGCGATGTTCTCTTTCGTAAGTAAAAACCAAATGTTTATTTCAACACGAACTATAAAGTACCGGAAGCTACAGAAATTATGAGTCCAAAATGAAAGTTAAGTCACAGGGCATTCACTCGTATGCAGCATAGTTATGCATTGTATACTAGCATTTTTTTTTATATGTATCTTGTTTTGATAAAAGACCACAGTCCGTCCAGGAACTAGGACGTTGTTATTTTCCGGTCCTGCGCCCTTCCCTTGACGTCGGGCTGGAGGTGGTCGTGATCCCCTTTCAGGTTGTGAGGCAAAGTCGGAGAAAAGAAAGATGTGGTGAGTGGGAAGAGAAAAGTAGGAAACTGCAGGACGAAGAGAAAATGGAACAGCAAATAGTCTAGAATAAGAAACACAAAAGGTTATGTGAATGTAACGTGATTAAAAATTAATTTGAGGAAATAGGAGAGATTATTATTATTATTATTATTATTATTATTATTATTATTATTATTATTATTATTATTATTATTGAATATACATTCTTAACAGAAAATAAAATCCAATGGTCTTGCAGAAAAGAATGCTCAGTTAAAAAATAAAGCAAAAAGAATTAAGAGAGAATTAAGAATAAAAGTAACTGGAAGATGGAAAAAAATCCAGGCAAATAAGAAACAATAAAAAGGAGAAAGTGAGTGATGAGGACACTGAATAACAATGGGAAAATAAATATAAAGCAACTAGAAATTCAATGAATGTATAATTATACAAAACTGGAATCAAGATATAGAGGAGAAAACAGAGGCTAAAAAGAAAGGATGAAGAAAGGATATATGAGGGATAAAACTCTATAGAAAATCTACCACTGTTTGGTTGTATTTTCTTCTCTTTCTTTGTCAATACGATACGTAAATCTCCTGACTCAGATGCAGTATAGCTCAGTTTGAAAAACGATAGATTTTTATGAAATTCTCCTGACCCTAATTTTACTGTGCAAAAGAAAACTTGACGGCTCTGTCCGCCCTCAGATCTTTAAAAACTAATGAAGAGGCTGCAAATTGGTTTGTTGATCATCCACCGAATCATCAAACGTACTAAATTGCAAACCATCTAGCCTCAGTAGTTTTTATTTTATTTAAGGTTAAAAGTTAGCCGTGGATCGTTCGTCTGGTAGCGCTTTCCGCGACTGAGCGTGCGACACATCTTTAGCTTGACCGTATCTTGTTGGTGACTGCTATTGCTGGCCAGAAAGTTTTATACAGCATTATACGTTATACAGCATTTTTAATTGCATTTTTTTTTAACTCCGGTTTATGGGCACTGGAGGGCGGCATGTGGGAAATAGGAACTTCCGATCTCCAAACATAGTTAAACACATTTTCAGATTTTATCAGTAAAATATTTATTGGGAAGAAAACTTTCAAGAGAAAAGACGCAGTTATTTCTTTATATTCTATTTAAGTAATAAAATGTTCATGGGCAGTAAATGTATGGCTGTTACTCTAGGGAATGTGTTTGGTGTTGAATAACTGTTTCTTCCATTGGCTAATCAGGAGGACTTCAGCGAGCAGGTAGGTAAGAGATCGATATGAGAAAGAAGGCAGCTGATGAAATTAAGGGAATATAGCATTTAGTGAATGCCAGCAAAGGCGAAAAAGTACCAGATGTGGAAGAAGAATCCTAAACACGATGATTCTTTCAACATAACTGGATTCTTCTTTCACGGCATATCCAGCTCAGCATATCAGGAATCTTATGGGATTTTCCAAGAGTAGTTTTAGAAAATGATACAAAAATGAATGAACGAAAGAAGATGCTAACGTAGATCAGCAAATCTTTCATCACTTTTGATGAAGGACCTTAGAATTTAATATCTTCCATCAGTGCTTTCAATCTTTTTTATCCACATTTTGCAAATAACTGAGCTTAAATTTTAAAGGGAATAGACTTTTTTGTATCGAAACAATTCACATTTAAATGGAAATAAGTAAGTGCATACAGTAAGAAAAATTGCCTCCTTAAGTCATAACCTCAGATAACAATAATTACGCTTGATGCCAGTAATTTACCGTATAATAATTGTGGCGTTTATAACATCCATTTTACACTACTAATTTACAGCCTTAGTCACAAACGCGAGCCGTTTAAAATTTTCTTAATTCTAGGCAATTTTATACAAGAGCAATTATAGTAATTACAAACATTTTGTATAGATTTATAAATTCAGGAAATGAATGACTCAGATCAACTCATGACCTGTTTATATGCTGAGGAGCCCAAGGCTTTTTGCACTGGGGGTATTCCGAAATAAGAAACAACAAAATAAACGAGATATAATTATATCTTCAGGTGACGATTTCTCACAACGATTTCCCTGCCTTTGTTGGCGGAGCTTAAGATCTGCTAGAATTAAGGAAGAATAATTGGATGAGGATGATTAAGAGAGATTGTCATTTAAATAAGACAACTTTGAGATTGGAAAATATTTATGTAAGCTTCGCCCTTTGCTTTGCGTGCACCTCGGTCTTAAGATTTTCCTGCTAAGTATGTGTTCTTTGTCCATCATGGACGACAAAAAGGAATTTTCCTCTTCTCCTTCAAGAAACAAGAATATTTTGCCATCATCTCCCTTTGGAGTTGAACCTCTCCCTTCCTCCTCCTTCCTTGTTCGAGTTTTCCCTGAGCTTAGGCTACATCAGGTCATTTGTTTTCCACTTATATTGGGGATTCTATTCAAAAAATCTCCCTCTCTTTTAGACACCAGAACTCTTATCTGTCATTTTGTAATCGTTTTTCGTAAAGTCAGTCAAGTGCTCGTGTTCTAATGCTTTGGGTATTCTGTCCTGCTGTGTTATTTAATTTAAAGATGATTATAACAAGAAAACACAATTACAAGAAACTGAGAACTCTGACCTAATTACACTGGTAAATAATTAGCCCAGGATAACCTCGTTTCTATTCTAATAACCATAAGTAGTCTAAGAGAAAATTTATTCAGGTCCCACTTTTCTTGCTTCCTAGAAATTCAGCATTTTCTCATTGCAAGGTATCTTCTCTGCAATGTATTAGGTGAGTTTTGTAGCCCTAATAGACTGGGATATTTTTTCAGTATCTTACAGTATTAACTTTAAAGAAATTATTTAGATATTAATTTCAAGAAATATTCATGTTTTTAATTAGTTTTCCAGCCTAGCATTTCGTTGTTTATTTGTTTATTGCACTGAATTTTCATTGACTTTCTTACAAGGAGTGATACTCAATGGCACTAGATAGAAAGGTATTCAGCTGGAAGACATCACTGATCATGCCCACGACACCAAGTTAAAAATTGTCATCTTAGTAATCATGAAAATCTTCACTCTTAGCTCTCACACCAATTACTTGTTACACGACAGTATCTTCTATCCATTTCATGCACAAACACTTATCGCATGGTGCACTTTATATGGTAATGAAGGTGCTTTTATCATTCATTCAGTCCCGCGGCTGCAGTGCTTTCTCATTTACTGTCCATCCTCTCCATTGGCCTCTCACTCACCTTGTCAACTTTTTAAACACCTGGCTGTTTTCACTTCTTATTTAAGAACAAATTCTGGGGACCTTAAATTGAAAGGGTCCAGTTTAGTCCTGTGTTGTATTCAATGAATAAATTCCAATATAAAGATAAATCCTTCAAAAGGTGGAAAATGCCCACAAAGAAACGTCCATATCTTTTCAGTCTTTTTATTATCTAAATGCAGTCTCATTAACAATGCCTTTTCCCACATCATTTTGTTAGGTTATCTGATATGGAAAAATCCACCCTTTGAAAGTGCAAAGGAAATGAAGCCATCATGGAATGATATACAATTCTAAATAATTGTTCCACCATGACGTTTTACTCTTCTTTTCTTTTTCGCGAAGATATCAGGGCCCCAAGTCGTGCCTCGACGATTTTTCTTGGGTACGTGGAACTTTAATAACCCCACACTTGTTATGGTACCTAAGATTTCCTCCTGATTGATCTTTCCGAGTGACACGAGAGCATTCACGCAATATGCAAGGGAAGAGAAGCCGGTTTTTGCTCCCAGGATTTAAGAGGTTTTTATGATATGAAAATGAGAGGACGAAGGCGGTTTGACCGATGTCTGACCCCTGTGTATGGGATGTCTTTTGCTATATGCATCATAAACAATCAGAATCATAGGAATTATAACTTTCTTTTCACTGAACGGGTCACGTTCAAGTCTTTCTTCATGGTCTGTAATTGTTATTACTAAGAGTTTTTCTTATATTTATTGACTTTTTTCCAAAAATGCCGACATTTTGGAATTCCATCAAGTCAGTTTCAAGACAAGTTGTACCATGAACAACTTTGAAGCCGGAGACAAAAATGAGTCTCATGTAACTTTATAACTGAAAACCGGATTCATATTTCATGCAAATGACCTCATCGCTCCGAAGAAAATCAAATCATTTTTCGGAAGTTTAGGTTTACGGCTCCAATTCTTTTCCGTTTAGCTTTCTCTTAAAAATTCGTTGGCTGCTCATCTGACATTCATTAGAGTTGCCTTAGGATTTCTTATGCTACACAGGTTCTTAAGCGATCGGTAGCAATAATGATGTCAGAAAACCACGTATCGGCCCATCTATCGAACTGTCATTATCTATTCATATAATGGCCAGATCTGAGTAATCTAACAGTCGTGTCCAGAATTCAAATGAATGATTTAGAACTGTTTTTGGAGCATCAGTTTTTCTGTGCGGTATTTTTACGAACGTGCTTTGGTCTTCCCTTACCTGAATCCTGATACATTGAAAATGATTGTTGTCGTGCTCACTCTCCTGATATGTTGGCATTTTCCACCTCTGTTTTTTTTTTTTTTTTTTTTTGTGGGGCGATTTCCCTTTCCTCGGTGTCCTTACGTTAATGATAATTGACATTGCTCAAGTATTAGCTTCATTTGGTTATTTATATTATTCTTTTTATTCTTCTTCTTCTTCGTATGTTTTCCAGTATTTTTCCACGGAACGAATAGACGCAAGATGTTTCTCGTGTTGCTTTCAGGAATGACATTTAATAAGTTTCCTCCTGACAGCATCTCCTCGTCGCCCTCCTCCTCCATTATCCCTCTTCCTCCTTTCCCCTTCTTAGCCTCTTATCCAGCAAAGTTTCCTTTCTACCCTGCCCAAGTGTCTAACTTTACACGAAAATATTTTTAACTTGACACTCATAAATATTCCTTCGTTAACGTTCTGCTCGGTATGAATCCAGCACACCAGCAAGGTTTTTCCTTCGTTTTCTCTGTCTAGCATTTCTTTCCTCCCTGCTTCGTTCAGTTTTTATTCCCTTATGCACCCCGTGTAAATTCATATCCTGAATCATACTAATTACCTCATCGTATAATAATCAAACGTGTCATGATGAAGGGAACGCCTTCCAGTAGAAATAATCAAAGCGCGGGCAGGGACTGTCAACACAAGTGCCAGCTATGAAGAAGATGACAGCAGGCAAAGAATATGAGATGCCAGATAATCATGACAACTGAAAAATGTCGTTAATAACGAGTACAGGTTATACCGAAATCATAAGCCAGCAAATTCGCTGACTCGGTCTGCTCGTTTAGTGACTCACACAAGTTAGTTTCCATTAGAGAACGAGGGGAGATCTCACGCAGTAACGAATGCTTGTCCATTACAGTGGGAGAGAGAGAGAGAGAGAGAGGGAGAGAGGGAGGAGGAGGGGAGGAAGAGGAGAGACCAGACGTTTATCATGTCTTCCTGTTCCATCTGAAAGTTGTAATGAAGTCAGACGCTTTATGAAACTTTAGGGCTACACATTACCAAACTTCGACTGAAGTCGTGAAAGACATATGATTGAATGTGTAAATGTGAAGAAATTTTCAGGTGTTCGTATTTGCCAGTAAGACTGGTACAAAAAAAAAAGCAAAAAGAAGATAATAAATGCTTCATTCTTATAATACTCAATATATACACGTATAGTATATGTGAATATTTGTGAATAAATTCTATAACCTCTTCACTTCTCAATTTTATCAGATTCTTCATTGATTCACCAATCACTGCAATCCCTGAAATCAGGTGGAAAATAATGAGGAAGTCTTTCCAACATAAACCTTTCGAAATCCCCATCATATTGCATAAAAAATGCAAAGTTAAGTAAACAACAACTGACACAGAGACGAATAAGAATCAGTTTCATCTAATGAGCAAATCCAGCATCGAATTCAGATGACTTCACCGTCTCGGAACTTTGTGTTTAAGTGTGCATGACTTCGAATCCCACTTCAGAAAGTTATAAGTTGTAGCTGAAGAACAAGACAGACTTCCACAGTTACCATCAGTTAATTAGCAGTTGGCAGCAAATATTCAGCCAACTCACTATACTTAGAAATAGGTTATAAACAAGTTGCGGTCTATTTAACTTGCATGCTACACCGGTAGATGAATTCTTGAATTCTTTTTGGGAAAGATAGCAACTGAGAAAAGTTCGAATGTTCATCAAAGAAAAAAGTTGCCTCGAAATAGAGCAGTTCATTTTTGACATGCTTTTAAAAATTATGCTCTGATGGTTTCAGTGTAATTTCTGTCTTTTAAGGTAAACTTTTAACCATATAATTTACAAAAGTTTGCTTCTCGTAGACTTTACAATTATTCATTGTTTTCACTCCAGAAAAGACTAGATTTTCTTGATTTTATACAAGGATCTTCTCAAATATTAGTGACAAACTTTTAACGCCTGGAAAAAAAGGAAAAATAAAAACAACACTATTTCATCTCTACTAATTTCTCTCTTTCTTTACATACGTGTTGTTGTAGAGAGAGAGAGAGAGAGAGAGAGAGAGAGAGAGAAGAGAGAAGTTAAAAAAACAGAAATTCAAAACTTTGTATAAAAAAGCAATTTAAAGCTTTCGATGTTATGGTTAAAAGGCATAAACATGAGAAAAAATGAGAATCTTTTGGGAACATAAACCTTTAAGAAATCTAATCATTTGGGTCTATATTAAAATATCAGTTCAGCTTAAACCTTCGAAAGAATCTCTGAGGAATGATTTCATTTCTGTGGGATGGGGATGACCTTGCTGAGCAGTTCCTGATGTTTAAACGGACATTTTGACTTGTAATTAAATTTAACTTCCTGTTTCAAAAAACTTCTTCTATCTCTTTCTGCTTTTATCGGCTATCCACAACTGTCACCTAGCAGCCATGTACATAAATCACTGATTAGGCTTACAAAAATAATCTTGCGTTTAAGAGAAAGAGCCTAAAGTCTTTCTCGCCCTGGTTCAAACGCGAGCTGTTCGACAGCGACTATTCTCCACTTACTCGAATTAGTCGTGCTAGAGACAGAGCTTTATTTTTTGTTGTAATACGATAGAACATGTTTATGTATTGAATACTTTGTCTCAGGAAAATAAATGACGACTTTTCATATTACTGTAATATTTTCTTGTCTTTTTCCAGACGACTATTTATATTTGATTCAAACTATGTACTATTGATGCCATGTTTCACTCAACACATTCAGAAGCCAAGCGCTAACTGAGTTCACAGAGACAAAAATTGAATTTCATTTAATGATCATTCGCCATTTTTCAGAATTCTTGTCACTAAATATAAAGCAAGACGCAGTTCACTCAATTTACCAAAGCGAAATTCCAGAGAATTTAGTGCAAAATAGACTTTCCACAGAGTC
The DNA here is from genome assembly GCF_040412425.1 of Macrobrachium rosenbergii. Taxonomy (NCBI): domain Eukaryota; kingdom Metazoa; phylum Arthropoda; class Malacostraca; order Decapoda; family Palaemonidae; genus Macrobrachium; species Macrobrachium rosenbergii. The sequence continues at coordinate 40,879,189 of NC_089786.1, read as the reverse complement.
ATTTGTAAAATGCATCTTAATAGAACTATTTTTGGTCATAATCACTCTGGGAGTTACAAAAACTAGAATTGAAACTAAAAACTAATTTCGTTGGACTAACATAAAAAAAAAAATCAAAAATTTTAGTTTTTTATATATGGCTGGAAGTTCTTTTTCAGAAATCAATTATTACTTCTCCACAAAAAGCTCCTTTTATCTTAAAATCGTTTTCAACAAGAGCAAAACTAGAGAGAGAGAGAGAGAGAGAGAGAGAGATGGAGAGAGAGAGAGAGAGAGATGGGTACCTAAATGGGCATTGTTTCCTTCTCATGACTTAACATAGTCTCAATTTAAGCTATTAAAACGTCATTTTAAATGTATAAAACGAGGTGAGAAAAATGACTCATATACTTTCTCTTCAATGGAACAATAAATATATTTCATGTTTTAAATAATATCTATCAAAGTAATCAGAATCATAGATTCAGTTAAAACGCTATCTTAATATAAAGACAGTTTTTATGTATAAATTTTATGAAAAAATATTCCTTAAAAAAAGATTGTTGCATTATAAAATAATAAAATAAAAATAATATTTCAGAATCAGCATTATACATTTTTAATACCTAGAGAAAGAGAGAGAGAGAGAGAGAGAGAGAGAGAGAGAGAGAAGTCATCGTAAGTTATTAATAAATTAACGAACGTCTCAACTAAATCAAAACTAGTATGATGAATGATGGGGATGGTACCTCATTGTATTTGTTCTCCGTGACTTAACAATTGCATTGAAGGATATAATGTCACGTAATATGGAATTACAAAATAATGGAATAATATATATATATATATATATATATATATATATATATATATATATATATATATATATATATATATATATATTATATATATATATATATATATATATATATATATTTAAATTATTCCATTATTCTACTCCACTCTAAAGAATAAAAAATATTTTTATTACAGAATGATAGTGAAAAAATATAGTTCCTGTAACAATGCTGCGTTTGACGAATCAAATTGCTTCCAAGTATTAACCTTGAGGGATTTCTTCAAAGGAAATGAATTTGCTTTATGCCGCAATATTATTATAAATGTTAAGGCTACTTCTTTGGGTGTTTGAGCGAGAGTGTGCGGATAAATGATTTTTTTCCCCCAGCCGTATTAAAATAATATCAGAAAGATGACTTATCGAGTCCTGTAAAACGCCAACCACCACATCCATATAAATTCATACAGTAGCCAATTACCATATTGCGTCCTTGCATCATTAAGTCTCCTTTAAACCCCCAAGAGACATGAGGCTTTTATTTCTATTTTCCTATGTATCAAAAAACTGAAATAATAAGCTTTGAAATAATAACTGATCTTTTCGTCTCAAATACTCTTTTTGCGTTTTTTTTCTGAAGGTCTGTGTTTTTATCTACATTTTGGCTCTACTGTATTGCAAACGTTCTTGTTCATGACAGATAATCATTATCTAAATGACCAAAATAGAATTTGTGAAGTTCTCTATAAGAGAATATTTTATATTGTTAAATGCTAGAGCTGACGCTAGAGGCCTGAGAGAAAATACTATTTTAGCAAGCTTACACATGCAATATTCCTTCAGAAAGATGAGAGGCATGTAATATGAATTTTTGTTGTAAACTGCATTTGGGTTTATCTCAGGTTTTACAAAATATAATTACTTTCTCCTTACATTACATTACATTACATTACATTTTGGGTGTAAATTTTACTCTTACATAAGTTTTTGGATGTAAATTTTACTTTTGTTATGATATTGCTAAAGATTACATTTATGACCGTTAGTGAACATATGTCATTACTTAAGATTTTCAGCAAGTGTGACATGTTCACTAATGGTCATGTATGTGATCTTTAAGCAATTTCAGAGGGAAGAGTAAAAACTGCACAAGAAAATCATTATATTTTGCAAAACCTGAGGCAAAACCCAGTTGCAATTTACAGCAAAAATTTATGACATATGCTTCTTATCCTCTGACGTAAGGGTTACCTTTCCCAATAATTTAAGATTCCTGGAAGTGTTTCTCTGTTCTAAAATCCGCTTTTATATACTTAAAAGTCTGTGCCTTTTTTTTCATGATCCATTTACCGTTTACGTGTCTTAGACCACAACATTTCGATATTCTCTGACTGCAAAGAAATATACGAAATATCCCATTGGCCTGAATAAAAGTGGAATATTCCTAAATCTCAGATTTGTGGAACTGTGTTTTTCTGGCTTCTGTACCTCAGGAAATAATACAATGTTATTTCCTGTTATCCAAAAGGTTCTTTTCGAGACAAATATAAAATTTCTGACAATATTTTTGAGAAAGTTGCAAAGGCATATTTCCCGGGCTCACAGGTATGAAAATAAGCCAATCTTAGTAGAAAGAACCAGAGACGAACATTAGATTTATACTAAAACTTCTGCGAAGAATACGAAAGCCTTTTGCAATTTCCATTTGTTTTCTGTTTTTTTTTTTTTTTTTTTTTTTATAAAGTCGTTTTCCACAAATCCATTGTTCTGATCTCTCAGCCAGCCAGGCATTGCATTTTATATTAACATCCTACTTTCCATATAATAATAAAATCTCCGTTTGTGGAAACCTTTATTTATTCTGTGATAGATAAAGGGAAAGGTCAGGCAAAACAAACATTCAAACTAGTAAAATAGGAGGGACAAATTTATGAAATAAATAATATTTACTGAAGATCTATTAATTCCGAAACTATTTTAAATCTTAGTAGCAAATCTCTGCAGAAATTACCGTAAGCGTGTACATACATTTCGTTATTTTCATGCAAATGCAGATAATTGTTAAGTGAACTCTCAAGACCCGACATGTTTTGTACTCCGATGTAGCACAATTTATATCATAAATACCACTTAATTTAATCTAAACACTTTATCAAGGCATTTACTGATTTAATTCTGAAGGAAAGGAAACGCTATTTTTTACCGAAACCAACTGTAATGAGTACTTCAAAGGGACAGTCTACTAAAATACCAATACAATTTACATTAAGTAGTATATAGGTTATGACTCCGTTCATGGCAGTTTTTGCTAAAATGTTCCAGAAAAGGTTATTGTTAATTTGTAGGACACATTGTGCAATAATAAATGCAAAATTAGTAGCAATTTCTATTTACATTTAAATATATAAAGTCGTTTTTGGTTTTTCATAATAAATATGTATTTAAAATTAGTAGCAATTTCTATTTACATTTAAATATATAAAGTCGTTTTGGGTTTCATACACACACACACACATATATATATATATATATATATATATATATATATATATATATATATATATATATATATATATATATATATATATATATATATATATATATATATATATATATATATATATATATATACATATAAAAACATGAGGCAAAACACGTAACACACACATTTCTACAAAGAACAGTTCATCAAAAGTATATTAGAGCAAAATACAAACATCCTTGAGTAAAATAGATATAATTTCGGAAAGCGGCAAATCGACAACCGTCTAAATCACGCCACCTGCAGATGTTGACGTCGCGGTATGAAAGCATCTTCTTTTCATAAACGCCACACTGGACTTCCACCTAACTCTCTCATTCGCTGCTACATTACTTAACACAAAAATTATTTAAACAGTGTCATATAAGCATTACTATTATTATGATTATTATAACTTCGGATACATATTAATATTCGATTCATTGCATATGAAGCATTCTTCAATAATAGAAATTTAAAAGCACTGATGTTTAGATGAATATGAATAAAAATTAATTCATGCATATTAATATTCAATAATGTCCTTTGAGGATGAACTCTTTTTCTCCTTTAGCGCGTTAGTGAATTTCTCACAATTAAATGATCACACAATAAAAACATACCATTGCAGAGTTCAGTAAGAAAAAAAAGCATTTTTCAGCCCCAGCTTCGAATATATTCCCCTGGGGTCTATTCATATGTAATAGTGAGAAAAACAGGTCTTTTTATAGGTTCACATCGAATTTTAAAGTTTGACGAGGCATTACTTACCCGTTCAGACCTGTGACTGAATTATAGGTGTCATTTAATAATCAGAGACCTTGTTTTCTCTCTTCCTTCTCTCACCTTGTTTTACTCTGCTAGATCTGATTGATTATCCTTCTTGTTTGTTGTCTTTCCTCGTTTACGTCATTATTGAAAATCTTATTCGCCGTGTAAGTAAAAATGACGTTTTAATGCAAGGGATTCCAACGAAAGTCACATCGTTTAAGGCCACAGTTTGTCTGGATTGCAAAAATGACAATACCGTTATTCATCCAATTATTTCCGAAAGTAACGAAAAAGAGTGATAATTTTTATATGCAGCTGTATTACATTTTGCGCTGCCTTCAAGAAATATTTAAAGCCGACGTCGAATAGTAATGTCCTGGTTCATCTTCCTCAGCAAATAGTTCCAATGCTTGAAGGGAAAACTCATGGAGTTTTGAGACTGGGGTTACAAACTGAGCTATAGAAAAAACAAAATGTACTTTAGGGAAGATAAAAAATATAACGTGGGCGAAAGTATCAGAACAAGATACAATGCACTGATAACCTTGAATAAGAGCTGAAAGGAGCCAGAACTATTACACTTTCCAAACAAGAAAAACAAACTCTGGTTAATCGCCCCAAATAGTGAAGGAGACTTTGGGGAAGATGAATAACCCTGAAGGTTGGTGGTTGAGACTGAGGCAACTTAGTGCATACGAAGACACTAGAGATAAACTGTTGAAGGGGGTGAGAGGCTTGTTGTGAACCTCTGGACTCTACCCAAACAACGTACACCTCCTAAAAGGGCAGCAAAATTTTTCACATTTTTGGATATTGAAAATATCAAGGCAGAACGAAAAAAAACCAAAAAAAAAAATAATAAAAACGATGTTACAAAGGAAGAAATAAAGAGAATAAAAACTCTATGAAACAAAATCTGTGGAAAAGAGATTTTCTTACGAAAGCCATTTTCTTTGACAGTCTAGAGCAACCAAAAATGGTCGTTATTATGCCCGAGGAGAAAAAAGGCCGTGTTAAAATTCATTTCTATATCCAGCCTTCACCATATTCTTTTTCCTTTTGTTTTCATTTGAGCATCCTAAAATGCGTCTTCTATTTACTCCAAAATTCCGTGCATTATTTGCGATCTGAGCTGACACACAAACACACACGCACACACACACACAGATTTTAATTGTGTATGAGTATTTTAGAGAATATCAGGGAATGGATCCTTTCAATGGTCGAACATGAATTAATTCTTTTGACGGAAGAGATCTTCGTCAGGTCATGCATTCAAAATACGAAGAAGAAGAAGAAGAGCCAGAATCCGAAGGATGGAGATGGAGGAGGAAGAGAAGGAGGAGAGAGACTTGAATTTTCAAGATATTCTTGAGTAAAATGATTGCAACAAAGTGGACATAATAAAATAGAAATCAAACAAGGATCATAGACAGAAAAGGAATAGATGAGGATGGAAAATAGACAAATAAAACGATAAGGAAAAACAAGGTGGAAAATGCAAAGAAAGAAAAGAAGGGAACAATAACAAATATGAAATACGGAATAATCTATAAAAGAAAAAGCACACTAAATAACTAAAATAATGACAAAGTTAACTTCAATCCACGATAAATACCTCGAGATAAGATTATCTGAGCCTCGTGGTGTTCCTGTGACGCTTTATAACGAAGGCAGCTGAATCCTCATTTCTTAGCATTGCAGCCGAAGGTCATATCAATAATTAGCTTTTAGACAGCTGACTCTATACTTCTCCCATCAAAATCTTGAGGGTTGCACTTTGGATTTTAGACTATAGTACTGGAAAGATCATTTTTGTGGGCAAGATGTAGATATATAAAACATACATAATAGTTTTAAATTTTATGGAAATTTTAAAACTGATCTCCTTATTATGTCAAAATCACAAGATCAAAAGCGATACACAGTAAATGTTTATTTAAACCATAAAATAATTAAGTAGCTCAGTTTTCGAATTATCTCAATAAAATCTTGGGAAAACCGAGGCGTTTATGGTTCTATATCTATAAAAAATATGCCTGTACGTATTCGGTGTCTAAAGAAAAAGGAATAAGAAAACAATAAAGGATAACGATGAACGAGTAATATCTGTTTATATAAGAAAACTAGCAATGAAGTTACACTTAAGATTATTTGAATTAGGTTATTGGATTTCCGTTAAAGAACCATCCCGCTCTCCTGAGGAATTTCTTAAAAATAAATATATTTATCGGTTCCATGAAGTTCACTGACACTAGGATAAATCATTACCTACATTTGCAATACAATTAAAAATAAATCGACTCATTTAATGACAACTAGAGCAGATTCGCAGGGAAATATTGCCTCTAAACAGACTAAGAACCCATTTAAGGAAAATAATTACCAAATTAAAGACCCAAATTTCCCTTTCGAAATCGCTAAATAACTTAGCAGGGGAATTGGCTGAACTCTTAATGAAATGAAACTTCCTAAAACGACCTAATGGCGCTTTCTATCATTCTTAAAGCACTGCTTTGAAAATGTCTAAAAAAACTGCATGTCATTTAAAAAGGCACACTGGTTTTTGTTTAGAATTGATTTTTGTATATAGATTCATCACTTATACACACGAAATTTTTTCATAATTAGAAATACTACGTAACAAATACTGTCGAATTTTGAAATCGCTATGTCTTGGGAGCAACTTACACCACCAGGCAATTATATAAGTTAAATATATATAATCCGGCGAGGATTCAGACTATAGCTTTTAGTGTTGATGCCGAGGAATCAGGGACTTATCCTTTCAGCTATGTGTGTTTGTCCGTGTGTCTCCTTGTGTATATTAGTGTGTGTGTGTGTGTGTGTGTGTGTGTGTGTGTGGCTCATCATTGCTCTACGAACTAAATTTTGATTCGACAAAATACAAGGCGCCTTTTCTCCTTCAAGTTCACTTTTCGACAATAAGATTGAAGGATAAAAAGCTTATATATTGCTGTTAGAATTTGTAAGTTTTGGAAATATCAGACTGAAATCGATGATAGATAACACTGTTAAAAGGCAAATTAAATATATAAGAGAAAAACTCTGAAAGAGAAAACAAAAACCTCGGGTTAACAAGGCGTTATGCGTCTCCTCGTGCTTAATGATATGCATTCTACATCGCTTGAGATTACAAAGGAAAGTATCTCTGTGGAAAACCTCATTATCATTTAAATGGGAGATTAGCCGGAAGGAACCTTTTCCCGGATTTTTGCTCTTTCTCGTTCCTCTCTTGTTTTGCTGCCAGAAAATTAATTTGAAGAACCATCCTTGCTGTGAGACAATTAATTTGAAGAACCATCATTCTCCTCGTTTCCGTATGAAAAATCTAGGAAACTCTAAATTTTATAGTAACCACGTACACGCGCCCACACTCTACACACACACACACACACACACACACACACACACATATATATATATATATATATATATATATATATACACACACACACACACACACACACACACACACACATATATATATATATATATATATATATATATATATATATATATATATATATATATATATATATATATATATATATATATATATATATATATATATATATATATATATATATATGTATATATGTGTGTGTATAAACCCATATAAATGTGTGTAATATATCTTCTAATGTGATCTAAAATTGTACTATGTAGATATAAAAATCACATAAAATCCCCACTGACACGATGCAACCTAAAAACTGATTTCATGATACTAAAACTTCTCCTACCCTGATCACTGGTGAAATATGGACAACTGGTAAGAGACAAGAGTATTCATATAAAATGAGCAGGTGTAGCAATACGACGTTAGTGGTAAGTAGAACATTCGGTTGATACGAGATGGAAAAGGTCATTCCCTTGTGTTTTGGTTCTCGTTGGCTCCCAACTTTGCCGAGCCTGGTGGGCGTATTCACTGGAACACCTGCTTGAGAAGAGGCCTGACGATTAATAACTCGTCGGTGACATCCGATTTCCAATGTCCTCCTGACAGATTCATATTGGAAGACTGACTTATGATGACGGATACCAGAATCTTCCTTTTTGTACGGCCAGCTACTACTGAAAAACTGCTCTGAGCCCTCTCCAGTTTAAGGTATGGCCCGTATGACTCACATGTAGGAAAGTCACCGAGCCCTCTGAAGGATATCGTGCTGGTCTTTAATTCTTTATTAAGTTCATTACGTTTGCCGCATGAAATTCTATAAACATCGGCAGTATATGTAGAAACGACTCGATTTCACGCCACGACACAAATATTTTGCCATCATTACCGAGAAAGCTATCTAGTCCACTTGTTCAGAATTCAATAGACCAAAATGAAAATTCAAAGTGTCCTATTCATTAAAATTCCCCGTTAATTAGACCTGGTATGTGTGTGCACTTAAGTTACGAATTCCCATTTAATGGTCATGATTGTTGTTTATGAAAAAAATATGCCATCACAGTAAAAAAAAAATTGCAACAAATATCAGCGTAAATGACTTAAAATTCACACTAATTGCCATTGAATTAACCAACTGATAAATGGAAATCTGTTATCAAAGCTAAGTGATATTACTTAAATATTTGGAAAATGTCCCATATTTCATTACAATAGATGTAAATGAGAAATTCTTCACTAAATTAATTTAATGAATGGGTTCCATATACAAGATCCACAAAGCAAATAGATAAAATAAGGTGTCGAGTGCTTTATGTACGTATCCATTATTGGAGACGAGTGTAGACTCGTATATTATATAATTCACTAAACCTCCGAAGGAATCTTGTAGTCTTTGCTGAAAGAGGATTATGTTCTTTTCAGTACGAGTATGTATGAGGTCTTCGCCTTTTCATTTACACCGTTATGGAAATTTCTGTCTTCCTCTCCTATTCGACAGTCCAACTTCTTTAATCTCAAAAATCAAATGCGACCACCTTTCGTGCTCGTTAAAAGTTAAACATATCTTAGTTTAACCAGACCACTGAGCTGATTAACAGCTCTCCTAAAAAAACTCAGTGTTAAGGATTTTTACTTATTTTTTTGCGTTATTTCTAAAAATTGGTTCTCTCATTTCACTTTTTACCTACAAGATATTGTCATTTGGAATCCGAACCACATACATTATCTCGAAATGAATTTCTATCACCAGAAACAAATTCCTCTTGTTCTTCACTGGCCGGTCGGAGATTCGAACTTTTCAATTAACAGAGTGGTAGCTTCTTCGGAACCCGCTCAACCCAGCGAAGAACAGAAGTCGTGCTCGTAAATTTCCATCAGATGACACAATAAAAACTTGCTTACAGGAATACCTTAGGCTTGAAATTATTCCTCATGTTTCTAAAACAAACTCAGCATTAATTGCAGTCTTTTGCTACTTTCATTTTTGCAGTTATTTCTGAAAATGTTCTCTCATTTCACTGTTTTATATCCAAGATATTCCATTTCTATAACCATTTCATACTTTTCTCGAGCAATTCTGTCTTCATGATTAAATGAGAATTTTTTCTTCATTCCAATGGTTACAATAAAAGTTTTTCATAAACATGGTTTTCTTTTTAGGATGCATCAAACTTTTGCAAGTATTTCTTCTTCCTATACATACTTCTTTTTAATTCATTTCATTGGCGTTTCTCCTTTCTTATTCTAATGTCTAATCCCTTTCCATGATTAAAATCACTGGCTTTTTCTCCAAGAATTCTGAAAAGGCCGACAAGTTCTTGCCAAGTTCTGTCATTAGCAACCCGAGGCAGAAGGTGAAAATGAGCCTCGTTAAAGTTTTAAATGAAGCTGCTGTTTCATGCAGTTCCCACCGCAAAGGAATTTCTCATCAACATTATTTAAAAAAAAAAAAAAAAAGCATTACTCATCATTTTCGAGTTGACATGAAAATGTATTGCTGACTGGAGAAATTAAAAAGAATTCTTATTATCATCGATTATTATTGTTACACTAGTTATTCTCTGATATATTTGTCAAACGTTCAAATTCTATTTAGTATATATATATATATATATATATATATATATATATATATATATATATATACATAGTACACCAGTATCAATCACTGTTCATTATTACCTTCCTGTAAGACATCTCTGCTACCTTGCCTATCGATTCCAACCGAGGAGATTCCCTGTCCCTCCTTTCACCGCCCCAGCACTTGAAGCCGACATTCCTTCTGTTATCAGAGGAACCTGTTTGCTACAGATTCCTCGCATATTCACAGCCTTGCTGAGATGTTTTATTTAAATTTGTTCTAAGTTTTCATTTCTGTTTCCCTTTCAGGAACCTTGTAAAAAGAGCAGAAGGTTCAGTAATTCCTGAATGCATATAAGTTTACTTCTTTTCTACGAGTTTCCTCCAAAGCTCCCACTTGCTTCATTGTATTCCCCAGTCTTTGATTCACAAACAAGTGTCTGTAACGTTAACTGCTGAATGCTTCTTCCAGTCAACAACTGGCTATATTTATTATTCCATCAATCTAAACTCCTGTTTATCTTCGCATTTTTCTATTAGAAGCCCCAATTCAGGTTTTTCCATTTTACATTCAATTTCAAGCTCTCACCATTATTTGCAGCATCCCTCCACAATCATCACCATGTAATAATGCATCAAGCGGAATAGTCATATATCCAGCACACATAACTTCTAACATAAACTACATATTTCAAACTTGATAGCTTCGCGCCCATTGCTCCGTAGTTTTTGCCTCCTGCGGAACATAACAAGATTCTAAGGCAGGCTTCAGAATTTTACCAACAACTGTAAATAAACCAAAATTTACAGCTTTAAATCCTATGATAATATGCATACGTAGTTCAGTCAGTTTCTTGATCTAATTGCATTAGTGACCTCTTTGTTCTGCCCTTTCAGAGTTAATAGTCTCTAATAGTGTTATAATCCTTAAGTTTATCTAAGACCGGACTGAGGGATAATGACTTTTATATAAATCAGGTTTTAGCTGTCCTTATTAAGGTCAGTCTTGCGATTTATTATTACCCAACCATAGTAAAACTCGTTGTGCATCAATTACAACTACTGTAGTTTTCTGTCGACTAGACACGCTCCACTTAACCAGCTTCATTCATTTTTCATCACTATCAAACATCTGTTGGGACATCTGATACCTCCTAGGGTCTCCCACTGGAATGAATAAGGAGTAACTTTCCCTTTCATTTAGATCAAATCCAAGGAGAATCCAACTTTCGAGAATAGCAGCGTAAGTGTGTTTCTTCACCTTTTCTTTTCCTTTTTGCAATGCATGTAATGTGTGTGTGTATTTTCGTACTTGCTTTCGGTAAGGGCAGCATTGCTTCAGTTAATTAAAATATTCAAGTTTGCTATCGCTATATCAAAGGGAAGGATGCTAATAATGGAAACAATGGGTGCATTTCAACGCCCATTTTATTGTTTGTGAATAACTTTGATATAACTTCTTGGTGACACACGATGTCTTTCTTTATGGGCGAAACAATGGTAATAGCCTTTATAGCGCCTTAGGCTTCCTGTGCTTCTTTCGTTAATGAATATTGCCATCATCATCTTGAAATGTCCTTAAGTCAATTGAAAGAAACAATAACTTGAGAACATGAAAAATGGAAACCAGTTTTTCCTGCATCTTTACGGCTTCTGTCGATGAAATATTCTTTTAAAGTTCAGTTTGCCTGTGCATATGTCTGTCTGTATGTTAGCAGTATCACATGAAACCAAATAAATTGAATATTAAGAAATATTGTTAAAAGATTCATTATTATCCATGGAACCCTTGATTAGATTTTATTTTGGGTCCAATGGTCAACTGGATCCAGGAGCAATTGATCCCTTCGGTTATTGCTATTGCTTGTGGTGCGTATGTAACTGATATGGCAATCTCCTGCTCTTTGCAGGAGAAAAGGAAAATGACGCAGAAAAAAATCTTAAAAGAAGCAGACAACATTGCAGAAGTTTTCGGCCTCTGACAGCTCCCATTAGCTTTGCTTGAGATGTACGAATGTCCTCCCATTGGAAGATCTGCGCTTATTAGGCGTACACAATGAAGACAGCCTTGCATCAAAAGTGAAAAGTGAAATAACTGATGTTCTAGGAAATGTCCTCCACTTTTTATTTTTCTCTGATAAGCACTCTTGACTTCATCATCATAACTTAATGACTTTTCTCAATACCGTTTTCTGTCTCTCATTCCCTTTTCTCAATTCACGCGCGCATCTGGATCTCGCTTTCACATTACATCCGTCTTAATCAACTTGTATTCGTATTCACATTTTAGATATAATACGCTCTCAGATTTTTATGTTCTCTTCTCAAGCCATGACTCTTCGATTCTCTGCTCTGTTACTGTTTCCGTCACATTTTATTTTTCTTGTATTTCGTTTATTCATAAAGTTTTAAGTCTAGTTCATCGAAACCATGAAACTTTATTCACAAACGTTATTGTATTCGGAAATTTCACATGATAATGAATATATATACTAAATAATGAACATTATCAATTTGGGCGTTATAGTTTGTTACTTAATAATTTGCTATTTCTCTGCAGAGAGAGAGAGAGAGAGAGAGAGAGAGAGAGAGAGAGATGTTTTTTTCCTTCTTAAAGCAAATGAGAAAGTTCCTCCTGACCAGCAAGACCTCTGGAGACTTTGTTAGTTCTTAGTTCACTAAATGACGTTGAAGACGAAAGAAGCAAACGTTTTTCAAATGTTAGGAAAGTGCTAATAAATATGATTAATACATAAAAAAAAAAAAAATTAAAAGGGGCGAAAAAAGTTTTGCAGATAAAGCTTGCTTTAACTGAGCCCGATCGAGAACTTTGACAACAATGATTGCACACACTACAAGACGAGAAAATATTCCCAGCTGAGCGCAAACAAGCAAGGAAATGATCGGGTGAGGGAAATTTAAATGCTCATGTTTTCATATATACGATCTAATCTATAGCGAATTTGACAACACAAGATTATGATTTAAAATAGTCACCTATTAGCATAACATCGCTGCTTTAATGGTGAGAACAACAAGCGACAAAACGGGAAGGATAAGGGCTACATTCACTTCAGCACAAGTCACTTTATTTCTTATAGCAATGCTTTTTTTTCTTAAGCGCAGTGCATCAATGCCTTTGGTTTTTTTCTGACTCATATAATCGTATATGTTGTTATTTATTAATACATTACTTCTTACGAAATGTTTTTTAAACTTCCATTTCTCTCTCTCTCTCTCTCTCTCTCTCTCTCTCTCTCTCTCTCTCTCTCTCTCTCTCTCTTTCTCTCTTTTGGTTTGCACTTTAATGAAGTTTTAGGGTTATTTCATATCAATTCTTGGTTGTTTTGAGTATTAATAATCGACAGTAAATAACGAAGCTTCTTAGGGAAAAAGAAAAAAAAATTCAGTCAACCCCCAAAGGAAAACCATGTATCAAACATTTTAAATAAAAAAAAAAATACTCATTACTGGAATACACGGTACACTAGAACAAGCGCTTTTCCTCCGAAGGCAGTCTGAACAGAATAATGCCTACCTCATTTCTGGTTAGTATTTTGGAATGAATACGTCAATAGCTCGTTGTCCTTCGGCTGTAATACACTTTATCTGACGGGTATCATTCACTCTAAGGTCAACAGAGGCAAGTGAGTTTTAACGTAACGAGCCCATTATGATACGTCCTCGACAGAATTTCGCGCCCGGGTCCCTTCTCCAGTAAGGTGAGCTCGCTATACACGTGAAAAGATATTCGGATATGCCAGTGCTCCCAGTGAGTCAGTTTTATTGGCAGGGATGCAAAGACAGACTATGAGTGGTACTAGCTGTCTGTTAGCTTATATTTTACGGTATCTCGAAAGTGATAGGCGACCTGAGAAATAAATGCCATCAGATAATAATGAGGCGATGCCCCTTTCAAGTGCACCACAATTAACCATCGATTTTTTTTTATCCACCTTTATCGTGATTCGGTTACTATCTAATGATTTCCTTTTCTCTCATCACTCGTTTCCTAGTTTTCGTTCTTCATTTATTCCTCCACTGTCTTTCATAGTGACCTTTTGTTATTTTATTCGTTTCATTTAATATACCTTTTTAATTTGTATATGTTTTCATATCTATATTATTTCCTTTATTTCTCTCGCGGGTACAGGACTCATTGTAATCGCCTGCAGTTCAGGCTGGTAGACTTCCTGTCTACCAGTTTTAGGAACGAGTCTCCTTTCCATTGCACGAGTGATTGAGGCCAGGACAAGAACCTATCCATATTTAATTCAAACGAGAAACCAGATACACAAAATTCGTAGAAAAAAAAAAAATTTATAGGATCCAAATGATCTTGATTATTCCTAAGGACGATGAACCTATTGTTTTGACTCGTCACTGAAATGTTAGCAAACAAAAAAAATAATAATAAATAAATAAATAAAAACTTAAGCATAGAAATAGCTCTGGATGTTGACGAATAATCCAATGAATAGTATCAAATGCATCATATTTGTGTGATGATGCAAATATGTAATTATCACTCGACGATTTTGTTTAATAAGACAGAAGACTCAACCGTATTTCAACATAAAAAGAGGAAGGTAAAACAGCATGACGGAGGGTCATATCCTGTCACTTAAGACTGCCTGAACATGTAATAAAGATTTTTAGATCTTAAATTCTATATCCGAACAGCAACAACCCCGAGACATGGGGATTACAAACTCTGGAAAACCTACTATTGATAATCTCTCTCTCTCTCTCTCTCTCTCTCTCTCTCTCTCTCTCTCTCTCTCTCTCTCTCTCTCTCTCTCTGTACAATGCAATAAGTGAATCACATGGCCCAGGTGCACTATAACTCCGCTTGAGATATACTGGCAAAAACTGATACTGTTATGAACTTTCCTTGTCCACTGTTTTTTTTTTTTTTTTAATCTGATTTGAGGGCACTGTAATTACGCATGTGGGATATAAGAATTCCGATCTCCAAACATAGTCCTGCTTGTTTTCAGCTTGCGTCAGTGAAATATTTATTGGGATGAATACTTTAAAAGATAAAGAGGTATCCTACTTCTCATATTCTATTTGGGGAAAAAAACAATGGTCATGTGCAGTAAGCATCTGGTTGTCACTGCAGGGAATGTGTTAGGTGTTGAATGACTTGATTTTCCATTAGCAAATGAGGAGGACTTCAGTGAGTAGGTTAAGCAACTCCACGTGAGAAGGAGAGCAGCTAAGGAAATGAAGGAAATGCAGAATTCAGTGAATGCCAACAATGGCAAAATAGTATCAGATGATGTTCCTCGATGACGTTCCTTGAGGACATCTAAGAATTGGAACATAACTGGATTCTTCATGTGTATATCGTGCTTGATATACCGGGAATCATGGATTTTTTTCTTTTTCAAGAATAGTTTTATGAATATAAGAAGATGATAATGGGAATCGGCAAATATTTCATCACTTTTGATGAAGGGCTTTTGAAAGTCAACATCTTCCATCCAGTACTCTAATTTTTTCATCCTTTTGCAAATAATTAAATTTAACCTCTAAGGAAAATATACTTTTAATATCAGAAAAATTCATATTTAAATGAAAATATATAAGTGTATAAAGTAAGGAAAATACCTCTTCAAATCATAACTATAACATTAAATAGCTATTCTTGGTGACAATAACCTTAGTAGTTACAACGCATTATAATTTACAATCCATTAATACCAGCCATTTAGCATTATCAATTTACAACATAAGTTAAAAATGCGAGTTAATGAATTACACGTTTTCGTAAGGTGATGCCAAAGGATTGCAGACCTATGCAATATTTATACGCTCAAGAGCAATAGGATTCCGCATCTCCTCACTGTAATGAGAAATGATCAAAAGAATTTTTTATAGACTCATGAAATCTGGGAAATGAGTTGCTTAGATCACTCATAATGGTATCTTTTGAGACGTTGAGGTGCCCTCGGTTTTTTACAGCATTAATCCATAATGAAAGGCAAAAGAAACAAGATATAATTAACTCCTTCAGGCGACGAATTCACACGATGATTTACCTTCCTTTGCTGCCTGAGCGGATGAGATCAGACCTCAGATTTATACCGTCCGAAGAGGAATGTGATTAGGTTCGTTGGAGAATTAAGGAAGAATGGTGTCATTGTCACTGGTGGGGTTTGGTGTTCTTGGTATAAAGAGAGATTATCCCATAGATTTTCTTATGTGATCGATCCTTTTCTTCATGGCTATGAGCAAAAATTCTTCATTTTCCTATTCTCTCTCTCTCTCTCTCTCTCTCTCTCTCTCTCTCTCTCTCTCTCTCTCTCTCTCTCTCTCTCATAGTCCTTGAGGAAGCAGGGAAATGAATTCCTTGGGAAGTGAACTTCTCCTTCTTTCTTCCTTAATGTTGTATCTAGCAGAAACTGCTTTAGGTCACTTGCTTTAATATTATTTAGTATTGCATTTGGAAAATATCTCTTTTTCTGTTTTGCTTTTAAAAGACCAACAGAACTCACGTGTGTCATTTTGGTATTTAATAAATTGCACCAGCCAATCATCCTCGCACAATTAATCAAGTACTCACGCTATAATGCTTTTAACCCTTAAACGCCTGTTGGACGTAGCAAACGTCGACTAAAATTGTCTGTTGAATGCCGAGTGGACGTAGCAAACGTCGACTACAAAAAATTTCAACCTTCGGTCAACTTTGACTCGACCGAAATGGTCGAAAAACGCAATTGTAAGCTAAAACTCTTACATTCTAGTAATATTCAATCATGTACCTTCATCATGCAACAAATTGGAAGTCTCTACCACAAAATTTCGATTTATGGTGAATTTTTTAAAAAAACTTTTTTCTTACGCCCGCGCGGTAACTCGGCAGAAAATTTCAGAAATTCTTTCGTCATTTTGTCGTAATTTTTGCACTGTTCTATATTAGCCGTTACATAAAGTTTTATATATGAAAATGTGCGAAATTTCATGTACAATAAAACAAAAAAATAACTCATGGTTGCAGCTTTTATAAATTTTGAAATATTTTCATATAAATCACGATAACTGCCAAAATTTCAACCATCAATCAATTTTGACTCGACAGAAATGGTAAAAAAACGCAATTGTAAGCTAAACCGCTTACATTTTAGTAATATTCAATCATTTACCTTAATTTTGCAACCAATTGGAAGTCTCTAGCACAATATTTCGATTTATGGTGAATTTTTGAAAAAACTTTTTCCTTACGTCGGCGCCAGAAATTCTTTCGTCACGTTGTCGTAATGTTTGCACTGTTTTATATTAGTCGTTACATAAAGTTTTATATATGAAATGTGCGCAATTTCATGTAGAATACAACAGAAAATAACTCATGGTTGTAGCTTTTATCAGTTTTGAAATATTTTCATATAAATCACGATAACTGCCAAATTTCAAGCTTCGGTCAACTTTAACTCGACAGAAATGGTCAAAAAACGCAATTATAAGCTAAAAATCTTACATTCTAGTAATATTCAATCATGTACCTTCATTTTGCAACAAACTGGAAGTCTCTAGCACAATATTTCGATTTATGGTGAATTTCTGAAAAAATATTTTTTTCCTTACGTCTGCGCTTACCATGTAACTCGGCCGAACATCTCAGAAATTCTTTCGTCATGATGTCGTAATGTTTGCATCGTTTTACATTAGTCGTTACATAAACTTTTATATATGAAAATGTGTGCAATTTCATGTAGAATACAACAGAAATTAGCTCATGGTTGTAGCTTTTATCAGTTTTGAAATATTTTCACATAAATCACGATAACTGCCAAAATTTCAACCTTCAGTCAACTTTAACTCGACCGAAATGGTAAAAAAACGCAATTGTAAGCTAAAACTCTTACATTATAGTAATATTCAATCATTTACCTTCATTTTGCAATAAATTGGAAGTCTCTAGCACAATATTTCGATTTATGGTGAATTTAAAAAAAAAACATTTTCCTTACGTCTGCGCGGTAACTCGGCCGAACATTTCAGAAATTCTTTCGTCTCGTTGTCGTAATATTTGCACCGTTTTATATTAGTCGATACATAAAGTTTTATATATGAAAATGTGCGCAATTTCATTTACAATACAACAAAAATAACTCATGGTTGTAGCTTTTACCAGTTTTGAAATATTTTCATATAAATCACGATAAATAGAAAAAAAATTCGACTTTTGGTCAACTTTAACTCGACAGAAATGGTCGAAAACTGCAATTGTAAGCTAAAACACTTACAGTCTAGTAATATTCAATCAATTAGCTTCATTTTTCAACAAACGGGAAGTCTCTAGCACAATATTTCGATTTATGGTGAATTTTTGAAAAAAAATTTTTACGTCCGCGCGTTACGAATTCATGCATCATTTTGTGATAATATTTTCTCTGTGTTGCTTTGATCGTTTTAAAATTTGTTATATAACAAAATCATCGCAATTTAGTGTACAATACAACTAAAAAAATTAAGTCATTAGCTTTAACCGTTTTGCTTTACAGCACGATTTGTATGCAATTATATACGAGTTTTTTTTTTTGCTGTCATATATTCCAATATTTATATATGATAATGTTATTTTTTCATTTCTGATGGTTGCATACTAAACTTCAGGCAAATGACAAAAAAATGAGCCAAAAATGAACTCTAATCTTAAAATTAAGCGTGCTGTTATTTTTGAAAAAAACTTTTTCCGCTTCGGCGCTAACTCACCGAACGCCGCCAGCATACGGGAGACGTTTTTGTTAATAGGGCTTCGGCGTTAAAGGGTTAAGTGACCTGGCCTTCTTTTTTCCAGCAATATCATCTTGTAAATCAAAGATGACAAGAAGTAGAAAAAGCGAAGAGTAACAAACCACATATTCTGACCTAATTGCAGCAGTAAGGATGGGCCCAAGAAACTTGCAATTTTAAATCAATAACCATAAAGTTGCCCAACAGGAAATGTATTCAAACGCTGATTTGCCTGGTATCTGTAAATCCAAGTTCCTTCCTTTGTTACCCCAAAGATAGATGATGCCAGTTTGGCCCACAACAGATGAGGCTGAGTAATTCTTTCAAGTTTCCTCTTCAAGGAATTATTGTGATTTCTCTCGGCTGTGTGGTAAGTTCTACTCGCATCACGGCGAGACTCAATAAAAACAGTATAATTTTCATTTTAACGATTTCGTCTCCAGGAGATGATCTTGGTCTGTTAGTCACGGTAAGCTCACCTGCATTTATCATTAAACCATGGCTGGTCATTTGTCCGGAATTTGATGACCATTCTATGGATATGCCTTATTAAAATAGCCATTAGCATTTCATTTGACTTCTTGGGATCAGGATCTAATATAGCATCTGAAATATTAAGTGCCTGACAAGCGTTAATAATGTGATCCTAATTGGCTCTAGATTTCAGCAAGAACTTTTTCTAATGGTGGCATTATTAGGAGTATAATGATTGACAGATATGTCCATCTCAATAGTGCAATGATCAGAAGTGCCTATATATTTACAGACCTTGGGCTTGGTAATGGCTGGAACATCTGTGAATACGAGGTCTAATCTATTACCAGAAATATGCGTGGGTTCATCAATTAGCTGGACAAAATAGGAGGATACACAGAACTCAAGAGCAGACTGGCCATGTTGATCTGTGGACCCTGAATTTAGCCACTCGCTGTGCTTTGCATTAGTCTCCACAAATAATGAGAAGCTTTTGAATCCTGAGATTGAGCCATACTATAGAATCGTCGATATTTGGACTGCAGTAAACAGCAAATATTACACTCAGCAAGGAAAGTGAGGATACAGTTTTTTTAATCTTCGGACATATATTGCTAATAAATGCGACATCTGGGAACTTTAGAAGGGGAGGAGCTTCCAGTCTTAATGTGTTTGCTTTTTTGCTAGACCTCCTATAACTTTCAATCATATTCTACGGTTCTGAAATCATTGATACTTAAATGCAGTAGTAAGCTTTTACAGTATTCGTTCAAGTTGTAATTTGCAGCGACAGTTCTCAGCAAATTAAACATTTTCGACATAAGCTACCAACTAACCTTACACAATTGAATTTATGACACCACAATGAACGGAATGCTTTAATCGGAAACGCGATCTTCCATAATGAAATCAAGAGTTAAATTTGAGCAATGTCAACGAAAAACATGGGGAATAATAAAGGAACGAATGCAATGTTATGATGAGAGAGAGAGAGAGAGAGAGAGAGAGAGACAGAGAGAGAGAGAGAGAGACTGTTGTGTAATTTCTAGTCCTATATGTAGAGCTACTCATTTTATTATTTTTTCTTTTTAGAGAGTGAGCGATACTATATTTGTATAGTATGTTTTAGCAATGAGAGAGAGAGAGAGAGAGAGAGAGAGAGAGAGAGAGAGAGAGAGTTGCTGTTGAGTAAGCCTAAGCCTATATGTAGAGCTACTCATTTTATAATTTTTTTCTTTTAGAGAGTGAGCGATACTATATTTGTATAGTATGTTTTAGCAATGAAGAGAGAGAGAAAGAGAGAGAGAGAGAGAGAACAGAGAGAGAGAGAGAGAGAGAGAGAGAGAGAGAAGAAACTATGGCAACGTGAAGAAACATCCAGTTACTTGTGTTTTCCCGCTACTCCGCACATCATAGAGAACGCTCTTGCGGATTTAAATAGATTTGGTCAACCTACCTAGCTGTCACATCATTTACTGATTAATTCCAGCTGACCTTTAACACCGTGAAATATAAATATGAATGTGTAAAAATTAAATAAATTATCATTACGAGTAAATATTGCCGTTCTGATAAACAGTACTACAGAGATATCCATACACAATCTTTTAGATCTCTATGAACGAAGTCATCTGAGAAATTCAGCATTACTTCGGACATCCATGGTTTTTTAGTATCTGAACGTTTTTGTTTTTGCAGATTTAATATATATGATATAATTTGCATTGTATTTTCATATTTCTAAGTAAATTTACCGAGATTATGTGTTTTCTGTAAAAAAAAAAAAAAATTAAAATTCGATGAACGAAATCTAATGAAAACTGTATCCTCACTTTTCTAGCCGAGTGTACACATTGTAGAACTTACTGAACATTTTAAAACTGAGAACTTCATGCCAACTAAATGCCAAATTTTTCTGACGATAAATAGGTTGTCCGGACTTAGTGTATACAGCCATACCTTGTGTATGTGGGATGTTGCGATGATAAATAAAATCAGGGCCATCAAACTCCAGGATTAAAAACTTAATCAAATCATAGTTACAGGCACAACTCTGGAGATCAGAAAATTTGACAAAAGCCTTGAGTATTTGAATAAAGTACTGTGTAGTTTTTCTTACCGTAGCAAGTAACAGGCCCAGGGTTCAGCTCAATGTTGCCCGAAAGAATAAAAATTAACATAAAATCAGTAGCGAAGCTAATAGATAGACTCATAACAACAATAACATTGTAAAAATCAACAGAACTATAAACAACAAGACAATCAACAACAACAGTATTTACATTACTTACAAAAATCTTATTGAGTATGTATATACATCACCATATATCATTGAAAAAATGCCAGAAGCAACTGATCGACAAGGTGGGGACAGCACATCTTGTAAGGCAAATAAGAAATCCGCCAGGTTTGCCACAACTTGGGGAGGACAGTCAGGATGTAGAAATTATAAAACACTCAGAAGGAAAGATTCAGCAAAGACTGAGGCACTTTCCTGGTGATCCACCAAGCAACTTTTGCTTTCTCATCAACCTGTCCTACAAGGTTTCTGAAAAAACAGGAAAGTGAACAAAAGAGCATGCCTGGTTGTATTGAAACTCAAGACCAATGCAAGGCCACGATACAATGGCTTAGCAAGTCCAAGGTTGGAGAACAAGGTTTGTATTTGGAGTAACCCTCTCTTAGAAGAGTTGCCTACCAAGGCTCAAGTGTCCCTTCCACCCGCTGGTTTGATTTCGGAGCGTCCTTCTCCGAGAAGAGTTGCCCTAACTCGTGTAGGCAAGGCTGTTACACCCTGAAGTGAATGTTACTAAGAAAAACAACATCAACCCATTACCCATTGCCGTAACAAAATACATGCAAAATTTTATTTCACGAAAAAATGGAGAACCATATTCATACCATAAATGCATTCTGATTAAAGATATATTTGCTTTTTTTGGTGAAATGGTTTTAGCGAAGTTTCAAGTTTTTATATTATTTAAACAAATTTTTAACGATGACATTTCTATAGTCGAAGGCTCGCCGGATTTCAATTAATTCTGTAATTTCCTGTGATGCTGACTTACTCTTGAAGTACTGTTGATGCATATTTATTATATCGAATGCATTATATATGAATTTTGTTCTTTCATCACCATCATCGCTGAATGAGTAAAGTTTTGTAAACACAAAACCTAAATGAATGGCAATAATTAAACTTCAGGGCCATTAAAAAATCAAGAATGGCAACTTTTTAAAATGTTAAATTTGAAGGGACTTTAGTCACTATGTCAGTTCAGGTATCATTTTCTGAATCAGAAATACTAGAATAACAACAGTTCTTCTAACTCCTTTGATTAGTCAATCATAACTTGTTACAGCTTTTTGTTATGCTGTTAATCCTGCATCCTTAATGGACAACAGACGAATCAGAATCGTGAATCCAGAAAAAAACCTCTAGGGTTTTCTATGGTCCTTATTTTAATCTTAATGCCTTCTGCTTGAACAAAATTTTAGAGGGAGGATAGATATTAATATAATTCATTAACTTTCTATTTTTTTTTATATAATATTTATGTTTTATCCTTCAAGAAAGTAAAATGTTTTCCTTTGAACAACGAAAATTAAGTCAATTAGTTATCAATCGCTCACCTCTTTATATTACACATGAACACACAAACACAGATACAGACAACCACACACACACACACATAGCATATATATATATATATATATATATATATATATATATATATATATATATATATATATATATATATATATATATATATATATATATATATGGAAAGTCCTAATCAGCTTAAGTACTATAGAATTTAAAGCAGAAAAAATCTGTAAGTATGTCGAATCCACAGCTCAACACTAGGTTTTCTCATTCTTTTAACGACTTTTCACATTTTGGGAGCTTTATGCAAGCTCACTTGCTAGCCTGAGGCTAAACCAAATAACCAACCAATGAATGACCATTGCAGAGTGACAACTGAGCTGGCATAGGAGTCAATGAATTAGTATTTCGAGTGTTCGAAGTGACAAAGACTCCGATGATAGTCTTCACTCATGAAAATGAGTGTTTTCCCTTCCTTCACTACTATTCTCTGGAATTTTTTTCCTGCCACTCTTTTCCTTGACTTAAAAAAACTGTAACCCTCTCAACGCTAAAGTTTAATGCAGTCTCTACTAAGCTGCTATTGCAGGTATACAACTATTTGTTATGATTTGAGAATAATGTCTGCCTATCAGTTCTTTTTTTTTTTTTTTTAATGTCAGTCGTACTTTTGTTTCATTTTCATAGAACCATTTCGCTTGATATCGTAAATTATGAAGC
>NC_089786.1:40838078-40853078 GCF_040412425.1 Macrobrachium rosenbergii | reverse complement strand
TATATATATATATATATATATATATATATATATATATATATATATATATATATATATATATATATATATATATATATATATATATATATATATATATATATATATATATATATATATATATATATACTGTTTTCGTAGTCTTGGTTACGTAGTTCAAGAGGTAATTGATGTTTGCTTGAGTGTGTGTGTGGGGTGGAAGTTAGTTGTTTTCATTGGTAAAACTTCATTATTTGTGTTTCGTATTTGTTTGTAAATTTGAAGATTGGGAATTATTTAGGCAATAAATTAGTTTTAAGAAATTGATTTTTCTATGTAAACCTTTTGTATTCCAACAGCGTGGGACACCATATCCGATTATGAAAATTTTGTTATTATACAAAAGCTTAGTATATGGCATGATTGTCCGGAAGATCAATCATGAAATTACCATCTTTTTAAAGAAAAATAGTGAAAATGTGGTAATTTCATTCACGGGTCAACCATCAAACTCATAAGGAAATTATTTCTAACATAAACAGATGATATTTTAAAGTGTTCAAATTATAAAGAATTTCTCATTGGTTCCCTATAACCTCGCTCGTTTGATATGGGGTATCTATAAGGAACCGGTTCATTTCTCGACCTCCTTGTCCCAAGTGATGTTAAGCGATTATTTTTAATCATCCAAAGCTATACCAGCAGAAAATACAGTACTGAAAGTGCTTTAGTAGATTTTATCAATGACAACAAGAAAAGTGTCCTCCTAAGTGCAAAACCGATATTTGCCCTAACCTTATCTGTGTCTCGTCAAACCTTCCACTTCAACAAAACCGACAGCACTCACATATCCGCTTTACCGATTCCTCTACACAGCGGGTGAAGAAGGGATACACTGATGGCAAAAGTGAAAAGTCAAATGCTTGTTGAGTTACGGACTCGTTCTTTATATTCAACGCTGCCTTTTGTCTAATTTACCACATTGAGCGTTTTTGGTTCGAAATAAACAATTACAATTAGCATTTTCTCAGTCCTCGAAAGTCGGTAGATCATATATGTCTAGAATCCACTAGTCACGATTTTACCAGATACTTATGTAAATGTAACAGGCACAATGCGGCAATAGATTATGTTTCGATCAAGGTCTTGCATGTTGAATACTCATGCTTTCTGATTTAATGAAATATTTTGCCATATTTGACAGTGGTATGCATCAAATGATAAGCTGTGTGACTAAACCTCTCCATGGTTTGATTTAAAAAGTCCAAGAAGGTAAAACTAGAAAAAAAAAAAATTATTTTCTTGGAAGTAATCCTGATTATATCTGTAGCCTTCAACCAAGTACTGTTTTATCATTAAGGTTCTGAGTCCCTTCAGCGCTCTGACGCAGATTCTCATTAGCGTCTCTCAGTAATTTCGGTTTCGTTCTTCACGCCTTCAGCCGGAAAGCAGAACTTGACATGACGCAAATCAACATCTCATTGGGTGATAAGTAACCCTCTGCTATAAAAGGAAGGCGGAGAGTCAAGACTTAAGAAAGAATATCAAAGACAAATGACAGTAATTTTGAAACTATAAAATAAGGCTTGACATCAAGAAAAGGATAATGGTTAAGTCAAACTTAAAAACAGATAGGTGAAAGAAATCCCTACCTACTTCATGTCTTCTTTTTAATTCTAATTCACTATATTCAAAGTTTGTATTTCTGACCATTAGTTTCTTCGATACTTATCTGATTTTAATAAGGTTATCTTTTATCTAAGAAATTTTCATTTATTTCTAATTCATTTTATTTCTCTGCAAATCTTGTTTATTTCCCATCTATACAACATCTACTTGACAGACAAAAAAATTGTTGGAATTAAAGAAATAACTTGATCTTCCTTGCAGCCTTCCAAGCATTCAAACACCACCGCCCCCGTATTTCTTTTCTCGAAGTATTAAAAGACTCATAAACCATCGGAAAACAAATAAGAAGTTCGGTCACTGTCCGTTCAAAATTTGACGTAAGTACTTCAGCCGGATGGAGGACGACTTTGCCCCGAGGTGCTGACAAAGACAGAGAGGTGGAAAGGAGGAATTTCTTTGACCCCAGAAGAGAAAGAAACATTGTAACGGTAATTTTAACTTTCAGCCTCATTAATGTTTGCATTCTATGAGAAAAAACACACTCACATTCAAAGCTCGATAAAACTTCGCAGGCCATTATAATGAAGCAGTCTTTAAAACACAATCAAATTAAGGTGATGAATTATTCCTAAATTCCTAAAATTTCATGTCCCCTATCATTAATATGCGAAAGAAATCGAACCAATCGACCAAATATAATCCTGACTGGCATTATATATTCGAAAATTGTTGGATTTTCTTTTGCATTTAATTCATTGTTGGAGGAATACCAATTATTCCAGGCAGAATACTAAAAGTTTCATAATATTACAAAATTATTGGTTTTTTATCAATAGGAGTCATTGCACTCGACCCTAGTGGAATTCCTCAATCAAATCCATAAATAAGGAGTCACATACTAAACCAAATTCCTTCATTACTCACAAGTAAGAACTACTGAAGAGAGTTACTAAACAAAGTATACTGCGTGTATAGTAATAGTATTTGTTTCACATTTCAGAAACATGTGCATTAAATTCTCAGGTGAGAAATATTATAAATAAGCCTGGATGCTTATTTATTATTCATATAAAAAAAATATCGTTATATCTTTATTTTTCTTTGCAACGTTGTGCGTTCTTTCAAAATGCCCAAATTATCCGGAGAATGTAGTTTGTTCCAGTATAACGAGAATCCTGCTGGAGTTACAAAAAGACGTTTTGATATCCTTTGTCTTCTCTAACCGGATACAACATTTTGTCATGCTGTTTCCTTCGTTCTTCCCTGTGTTATATGCTCTTTCTGGTCCAGTTCCATTGTGCTCTATACTGCCTCAAATCTAAACTTCCTTTTCCTTTTTTTTTTTTTTTATTTCACACATCCCAGATTTCGCGGGAAGTAACCTCGAAGAATATGTAACTTACTTGGTCAGATCACCAGGATTTTCTTTGTATAATCGTTTTCATCCCATCTTCTAAGAATGCCATGTCAAAGAATGTAATATCATTCCATTTGATATTCCAGTTATTTCCTCTTTGGTGTGTAATTAATTACTAGAAAAAGACTTTGAATAAGCGTCAAATAGTGACTTTGTTTATTACTGAATGATTTTCAGTTAAAGCCTCTCTTTAGGAGAGAAAGAAATATATTGAAGCTCAAAACTGAAAGTAAGAGACACCTGAGGTATTGCAACCAGTGTTAATTAAAGCCGAGTTGTATTTCGATCTTACTTGGGGAGAATTTGTACGTTTCCTTTCAGGTGACTGAATGTCATTTATTTTTTGTCCGTGGTGATAAGGAGGGTAAGAATTATTTTCATTATTTCATATCGAATTTTAGAATCGTTTTCCTTTTTATACGCTTTTATTTATCTTGCTTTTTTTGTCTGTGTGTCTGTTTGTTTGTCTGGATCAAATCTTGTAACTCAATTTTCGAACTGTTCCCTTCGCCCCATGGACTTGAAGTTTTGCGTGGTTACTCTGTCCTGGTAACAATACAACCTTACATGATCCGTAGGTCAGCTGTGACCTCTAGTGACCGTACAGTGACCTCTCCCAGTATCTCAGGATTTGTATGAAGTGAATAACTCTTCGAATTTTTCATACCTTCTTTGGTTCACTATAATGCAGCCATATTTGATGAATCCCAACTCATCCTAACGCTATTCATGAATATTTGTTTTCGTTAACCATTCGCAAGCTTCTCCACGAAATATTCCAGAAAGGTCGTTCGTTTGGGAAGCAAGCTTTCACAGTCAGAATTCTAGAACACTGAGACTCTTAGAATAAAACAACTCAAGTTTTTACGGAAAGTAAAAGGGTAACGAATTTTTAAGGCCAATTTTTTCTGTGCTCCGAGATTTTAACACGGACACTGCCTTTGGTCTTCTATTAACTGTTCTGTTAACGTTTAATTTGCTTTCTTTACTTTATGACTATTATTTCATATTTTCAGTTATCCTATCATTTTCCTTTTCTGAAGAATGTATTTGATAAAGGATTTCGCATAACAAAATTGTTTTTATCTTTAAAAATCTTAAGAAGTTAGCTATCTAATTAATCTTGCCTAATACAACTAAGATATTTTTGACAAAGGTAACTGATACTAAAGATAAACGATAGAACAGGAAAGAAACGTAATAAATAAAAGGGAAATCAGACAGAAACCCGGCGATAAAAGAGCGAAAGAGAAAGGGAGTGAAGTCGAAGCCCAAAAGTAACACTAAGAACCCACCGTCCAATCTCTCGAATCTCTCTCCCCTTGCGCTTTCAAGGTCGGACCAGATCCAGATCAACAAGGGGAATGCAACAGAGCTTCTCTCCTTGAACAAGACGACCAGGAATGGGAAGAGGGAGGCTGGATGCAGGGAACCAACAGGCAGAAGGAAGGTGATAAAGTAAAGGCGTGCTAAGGAATTTAGCATGTGATGGTATCCAGAAATAATGGGCAATATTCTAATCCAGTTCTGAAGCAGAGGGATGACTCTCAACAAAGACAATGACAATCTAGTGCTTTCAGCCAATACGATGCGGATTGTGTTACCAGCTCTCTTAATTGTAGCGTTGCAACTAACATTATCCTTATTTTGAGTAAGTTCGTAAAAAAAAAAAAAAAGAGCTGTGACTAAAGTAACTAAATAACCCTTTTACTGAAACGTTCAAAGAAACCTTTAGTACAAAGCAATTATGCAAAAGAATGCATATTGCGCAAGAGGACAATAGAAATTACAGTACACGACAACTTGACCAAAAAGAGACGCTATAACTTGAACACTGGCGACACGAACTTTAATAAAAAAAAAAAAAATAATGTAAAACAGTCACCCTCTAAAATAAAAGAAATTTGTAAAAGATTTTGGCTATAGGTAAACTGATTGTGGTAATTGGAAAGCCTGCAAAAAAAAAAAAAGTCTCACATCAAATCATCGTTCCACAGGGGTTTTCGTGTGGGCACATGACATCATTCAAACAACGACTGTCATTTTTCTAGCCTTTGTTCATAGGTGTAGTAACCTCAATCATTGTCGCTATACGAGAGTTGGAAGGAAGACCTTGGAGGGAGAAAAGCATCACAACGAACAACCAGCCGGCAAGAGAAATCAAAGGAAGCCAGAGGTGGCGTCTCTCTTCAAGGCTTGTTCAGACTGAGTGAAGCATCAGACTGCTAATAAAGATTTTTTTATCATTAACTTTACATTGCATTGAAAGAACTATAGTTAATAACACTAGAAATACTTATAGCTATGAATAAGTCAAAATGATATCATGTCATATTTCCTCACAAAACATATTTATAAATACTTTCACGTTTCACTTCATAAATTTAGAATATTTTAAGAAAAAAGCTGAGACGGAATTTTACCATTTCATCACCAAAGAAAAGAGAACCATTATTTGAGTTTTCCGTAAAAGAAAACTATTGAGTTGGCTTTGTCTGTCCGTCTGCACTTTTTCTATCCGCCCTCAGATCTTGAAAACTACTGAGGCAAGACGGCTGCAAATTGGAATGTTGATCATCCACTGTCCAATCATCAAACATACGAAATTGCAGCCGTCTAGCCTCAGTAGTTTTTATTTTATTTAAGGTTAAATTTAGCCAAGATCATGCCTCCGGCAACGATATAGGACAGGCCACCACCGGGCCGTAGTTAAAGTTTCATGGGCCGCGGCTCATACGGCATTATACCGAGACCACCGAAATATAGACCTATTTTTGGTGGCGTTGATTATACGCTGTACAGAAAACTCGATTGCGCTGAAGAAACTTCGGCGCATTTTTAACTTGTTTTCCTAAGAACCAAATGAGCGTAACTAGCCATCTAATCACCTGGGGACTCGGAGAGGAAACCAACTCTCAATTCCCCAAAGGGAGGTCAATATTTAGTTAAGAATTAAACTCACAGAACGCCATTATAGGTGATTAATTAATCATATGTCTTGTCGTCACCACAGGTAAACATATAGCAAGTAGATAAAACCCGTATGTATATGTGGATGCATAAAATGTGTAGCGTTTCAGGTGTTAATATCATGCGAGGAGGGAAAGACTGTAGTAAGCGAGAGATTCTCTCGTAATGCATGATACTAGAAAACAATAAATGACAACCATTTGATATTTATTTCATTTTGCCCGTCGATGCGAAAAGTAGGAAAAATTTCAGAACCTAATTAATTTGTAGTGCTGTAACTCCAGCTATTTAACAGTCATTTCTTAAACGTGTAAATACAGTGGTTATTGTCCGTTACATCGGTATTAAGGAACTTTTAAAATATTTCCTCGAGGTTTTTTCGGTCACCGAAGAAATGATGGATGTATGCAAAGATCACATTCAAGATTTGATTAAAACAGAATATTTTTTGCTACTAGTGAAACTCACATACACAGAAAATAAGAACGTTGTAGTATTGAGTATAACTCTACCTATTGCTTTCAGAGTAAGAGCTAATTAAACAAGTAAAAGATGCGCCGAAGTTTCCTCGGCGCAATCGATTTTTCTATCCAGTGGTGGCCTCAGCCACGGTCCAGTGGTGGCTTATGTTGTTGGTACCTATAGCGCTGCCAGAACTACGATCATGGCTAACTCTAACCTTAAATAAAATTTTTAAAAAAATGCTACTGAGGCTGGAAGGCTTTAATCTGGTATGTTTGATGATTGGAGGCTGAATGATCAACATACCAATTTGCAGCCCTCTAGCCTCTGTACTTTTTAAGATCTGAGGGCGGACTGACAGACAAAGCCGGCACAATAGTTTTCTTTTACAGAAAACTAAATGGTGAAAACAAGATGATAGAATATGGCAATTTGATGTCCATCAAGCAATACTGCTCCTACTCATAATGTATAGGCACTTTTGTTGTTCCAGCTAGATCGAATGGCTATTGCTTTCCGTCTTTCAGCCCATGAGACATCACCCTGAAGTCTGCCCTGAACACCTGGGCCGTATCCCAAAGGCCATCCAGTCCCCTTTCGGGAGGGACAACCTTATCCTTCAGCAACAAGATAAATCAGAACAAGCAAAGAAACGGGGTCAATAGTTTCGCCCCATTTTTAGTTTTCTGTAAAAGAAAACTATTGAGATGGGTTTGTCTGTCCATCCCCCCTCAGATCTTAAAAACTACTGAGGCTAGAGGGCTGCAAACTGGTATGTTGATCATCCACCCTCCAATCATCAAACATTTCAAATTTAGCCCTCTAACCTCATTAGTTTTTATTTATTTAATGTTAAAGTTAGACATGATCGTGTGTCTGGCAACGCTATAGGTGCCAACAACACAGGCCACCACCGGGCCATGGCTGAAAGTTTCGTGGGCTGCGGCTGATAGTTTCATTGGCCGCGGCTGAGAGTTTCATACAGCATTGTATTCTGTACAGAAAACTCGATTGCGCCAAAGAAATTTCGGGGCATTTTTTGCTTGTTTCTTTTCAGAATCTGAGTAAAAAGAACAAATTAAACAATTACGGAAAAAAAAATTCACTTACAGAAATTAAAGTGAGCCAAAGGAATATGTCATCATTCAGTGATGCTGAAGATGTTGTCAGATTTACTCTAGAAAATGCTCTCCTTCTGAACGTGAGTATCCCTTCTAACTCGGCGTTGGAATCATAAATCACGAAGTGCAAGAAAAGATAGTGATAGTAATCAGCTCTGATCTCAGAAAACAAATACATAAAAAAATGCACCGAAGTTTCTTCGCCGCAATCGAGTTTTCTGTACAGCCTCTACAGCGTATAATCAAGGCCACCGAAAATAGATCTATCTTTCGGTGATCTCGGTATAATGCTGTATGGGCTGAGGCCCATAAAACTTTAACCACTGCCCGGTAGTGGCCTATCCTATATCGTTGCCAGAAGCACGATTATGGCTAACTTTAACCTTAAATAAAAGTTTTAAAAAACTACTGAGGCTAGAAGGCTGCAATTTGGTATATTTGATGGATGGAGGATGGATGATCAATATACCAATTTGCAGCCCTCTAGCCTCAGTAATTTTGAAGATCTGAGGGCGGACAGAAAAAGTGCGGATATAAAGTGCGGACAGAAAAAAGTGCTGGCGGACAGACAAAACCGACACAGAAAAATAAAAACAATTAGGAAAATTTTCAATAAAAATTAATAAGTCTTTGTATCTCCGTTTTTTCTGCTTTCTACTTGTTCCTTTAATTAGCTCTATTTTACATTTTTCTCATAGGCATTTTGCTCTGTGAATGTTAGCTATAAAGGTTAGTGTCTTTAGGTTTACTGACTGTGGACGTATGGTTGTTGAAACATCACAACATCAACAACAACTATAATAATAGATTAATAACAGCACGCAGAACTGAAATCACTTTTGTTTCTTTGTTTGCCCTCCACAAAAGAATCAAATATTCATTATGAAGAAGTAAATAAGTGAACCCGGTGGAAAAACAATGTTTATGTACATTTTTTATCAAAAGTAGTTCGACTATAATTACCAAAGGTAAAACAAAAAATAAGAGAGATAATGGCAGTTAAAAAGACAAAGCATTCCACCTGATGTCAGCCGAGGAAAAATGAGGCCTTCAAGAAGAAAAAGAAATGAAATGGACGAATGCTCTGCAAATTACCTCTCACCAATAGAATATTGATTTCTAATTTAAAAATGTATAATGAGTAAAATGAGTTGAGTAAAGAGAAAAATATTTGTAATTAAATTAGCCAGTTAATATATCAACACCCCAAGAGTTGATATATTTGATTTTTAAAAATAAAACAGAAAGCGATGTCATTAAGTGTTTATTGTAAAGACTTATTTTCGTTGCACTGATTCTCTCCTGACACAACTGAGAAAGATTTGGGAAAGCATTAAGTGGTCTCTTAGTATTCAATATATTTATATCATTCTTTAATTTTTCTTAATTAAATTTACATGATTTTTTATATATAATAAAGACGATTCACGTTACGAACAATTCTACATTCTATTGTGGAATTTACTTATTTGAATTAAACTAATGAAAGAAGTCTAATTTGAAAGCATACATCCACAAAGGCCATTGTAATATGTAGCGTGCAAAGAAGCATTTAGTCCGCCGATGATCCATACATTCTAACCAGCGTGACTAGGCAAGTGAGTGTCAGCAGGATATATCAAGAACGGCCGAGCAGAATTTGATGGAACATGGCAGAAATATTCCATGGCAATATATCATCTTCTCTGTGTCCATTTCCCCTAAAGTCAGTCCTCTAGAAAAAAAAATGCCTTATTAATGTATCTGCCAAGTTTTTTTAAACCCTTTTCATCCTTTCTTGAAATATACTGCTTACACACCCGCAAACACACGGTGGAAAATATAACTTCTTTCAACTTCATTTACTGAGGAACTTACTATGAAGGTGTATATATCAACCGAAAATAAATCATTAAAAATCTGCACTTTGCCAATGAACAAATTGTGTTCCAGAGAGTCTTTGAATCTGACAGAAGGAGCCTTATGCAATATGGACAATGTGACCTTTCAAAGCTGCTGACCTCCATCCAACATTCAAACCCGGCGACGATTCAGATAAACAGGATCCATTTCACATTCAGAAGGCTTGAGTAGCGTTTCACTTAGGTGTCCGTTAAATTTTAAACCGTTGGCAGGCTGGTTAAGTATTTAAGACAAGACTGTTCTATTACCTTTTCTTCAAAACATAGCACTCGATAAAGGCTTAGATGGAAATCAGAGAGAAGTAGTGTTAACTTTGGAAAGGCTATTTTATCCAATCTTTAATTTATATGCCACTCAATCGCCAATGTTATATGCTATAATTATGTTATTTTTATTCAGAATTCCAGCGAGCAGAAGAATAAACAATATACAATATGTTTCACAGAATGCATCTTTCTTGGGTTCCATAAAAACAGAGTCTACTGTTGAAAAAGAACTAAGATGCCATTGCAAAATTGTTGCATTTAAACTCCCAACTATAAGGAAGCAGAACACTTGAAAACCTTGCATTCATTTTTTTATATGCTTATTGCCCTCTTGTTCACTTCTCTATTAAGCTAAATTACTTCCAGGAAAAAGTGGCATTCCAGTTAACCCATAAATTTAAGCAATTTTGGGGTTAATTTTTTAAATGTCAGCAATTGTCCCGTTAAGAGTGATGGTGTATCTGCTCGGTAAAGTCCATTTCCATTGTGTACTGTGCATTAATGAAATTGTACTCCCTCGTAATTTGTAATGAAAAAACTTCTATATTATTTCCAAAACGCATCCGTACGGTACTTGCACCCGCATACCTACATACATACAGCACATACATACATACATACATACATACATACATACATACATACACACACACACACACACACACACACACACTATATATATATATATATATATATATATATATATATATATATATATATATATATATATATATATATATATATATATATATATATATATATATATATATATATATATATATATATATATATATATATATACATATATATATATAAACATTTCTTTCAAAATGCTACGTAAAAATGCGTGTTTTTCATATATCTTCAGAAAAAACGTGGTAACTAGCAACCCTCTCTCTCTCGGACTCAACCCGCACATCTCTCTCTCTCTGGTACTCAACACACATATCTCTCAAAATGGATATTCTAAGGAAACACCATCTTTCCTACATAAATAGATTTATTATCAAACAAAACCCAACAAGTAATGAATTAACAAAAAGAAAATTAAAATGCATAATACATGAATTACCAAGTCAAAATAGTCTAATTCAAGATTTAACCTTACTCTGGCTGAACGTCTTTTCACTCAAAACTCCCACACTCTCCATCTTTAGACATTATACGTCTAGTCTTAAAG
This sequence comes from Macrobrachium rosenbergii, assembly GCF_040412425.1. Taxonomy (NCBI): domain Eukaryota; kingdom Metazoa; phylum Arthropoda; class Malacostraca; order Decapoda; family Palaemonidae; genus Macrobrachium; species Macrobrachium rosenbergii. The sequence continues at coordinate 40,842,155 of NC_089786.1, read as the reverse complement.
TCAACCACATTGAAACAACCACTACCTGCAAAGATTGCAATGTTCTTTCTCTATCACCACAGCATCCACAGTATCCCCACAGACATCACCACAGACATCTGTTGAAAATTAAACAAACCGTGATCTCCCACAAATACAGTACACAAGCATATGACATAATAATGAAAATCTAAAATGCATGGTTAATCAATGTCAAATCAGAACACAATAAAATATAATATTAAAGTGACATAAATGCCTATGTCCAATTCTCCCCACAAATTCATAAGTGTATTGGATATGGTAAATTCACTAGTTCAGAGTCCACACAGAAAAAAGAGAAGTCTGGATTTACCTTAACTGCCAGTTTCTAAGAGATTGGAGCACACAAAGCCACGTCTGGACGATATCGCTCTTGGCTAGATAATAATCAATCAGACCTAACTTTTGGCACAATTAGACACACAATCTCCATTTTTCTAACGCACGAACTTGAGACTTGAACTCGGTCGGCTGCCTCACATACCAGCTTCAATATTGTGTGTTCTTTCTAGAGCCAAAACAGCTGAGACAAATTGAAACATCTGCTGACTGCAGTGATTTTGCATCTGTGTCACCGTCCAAGTACCACTCTGTAGCTCCCTTCTTCATCACACTATGACTGAATATACACAGTAAATCTAAAATGAAACATATTTCCCCATATATATATATATATATATATATATATATATATATATATATATATATATATATATATATATATATATATATATATATATATATTTCTCTTTCCATAGAGGTGAGATGTTAGGTAGGTCGGGACCTGCCATGCAATATAAATACAAACAAACAGAACGCCCTCAGTGAGCATTTTGCTCTCTGTCTAAGTCTTTTGAATTATTGAAGAGGTGCAGAATATAGCAAAAGTCTAACCTTATAGGGGTTGGCAGGGAAGTCAGTTTCTAGAATGACGTGGAATATAGCAGGGAGGTGTTCACTTGGATTTCAAATGGTTTGTTTCCTGCTTCTGTTAAAAAGTGTTACAAGGGAGGAGGAAAATTCTTCCATCGATCTCAACAGAGCACTGACTGAAACCTGATGCGAGGAGAGAGAGAGAGAGAGAGAGAGAGAGAGAGAGAGAGAGAGAGAGAGAGAGAGAGAGAGATTAGGGGAGAGTTGGATTACTGAACATATCAGCAATTGCCTTGGATTCCTTCCTATCGCAGAGGGAGCCCAGTGAAACGCTCTCACTTGGGTAGCATTACCCCAAACGGGGATGAAAAACTAAACTCTAAAGTTTGGAAATCTGCGATGACGGAAAGTAGTGCTATCATATCAACAATGTATCCAGTTCTTAGAGCCAGATTTTGCAGGTTAAACTCATAAGGATCTCTGAAAGATAGGAGAGACTTAACGTTATTAAATCTTGCAACACACTTTGTTAATCTAGAATAAGTGGCGGGGGTTACAATGAAGTCCAGGAAGAAACAGAATAAATATAATGCTTAACTTTCAAATGACATGAAAATTTATTCATTCTGTAAAAAAAAATATGCTTTTGCTATAGTTATTCTCTCTCTCTCTCTCTCTCTCTCTCTCTCTCTCTCTCTCTCTCTCTCTCTCTCTCTCTCTCAGCAAGGAAATAAATATTGTCTGGGGCTGAAATGCAATTTGGAATGTATCCGGGAAGCAAATAGCACCTACATTTAACTACAGCTGTCTTCGATCTCTACTCACTCTTTTGCGCTGAATGTCATTACAATAGTTTTCTGTCATTTCTCTTTCTATTTTGCTGTGTGCCTTTATATATACTTTGACATGTGACGTTTTAGTTATAATAATAATAATAATAATAATAATAATAATAATAATAATAATAATAATAATAATAATAATAATAATATCTTTCAAGATAAATTTCGTAAAGGTAGTTGCAATCCAGATGACAACTTCCTTTTACTCTTCTCAATAAGTTCCTTGGGTCTGACATGATATTTACTTCGGAGCAAATGACCCATTACTTTTGCGGATATCCTATTTGTAGTCATTATAAAACTTCACTAGAAAGGGACATGATATTTAAAAAAATATATTTTATCATTGTAATTCAATATTCATAACGAAACTTTAAGCAATTTTTATTTAACCATGGATTCATCTTCATATAAAGCTCGGAAGGATCCCATAAAAATTATGATAATAAATGCTATGAAAAGTGCAGGTGTGCAGAACAATATTGTGTTACTTACAGCCCATTAACGGGAAAAACCTGTTCACTCCAAGTGTTCGTCAAAAGGAAAATTTGTCGAAAAATACAGGTCAACAGACGATCTTTCAAAACTTAATTATTAGGTATAAAAATAATCTCTTCTGGTTTGTCAATCTCCTAGAATAGATGATAGGAATCATCCATCTTGATCAATTATTACCACGAAAGACTAAAAAATGTTGGACTCTGTAGTGCGCAGACGAGTGAGTAGGGTGTCCCAGACTCCAGCTGCAAACAAATTCAAATGACAGTTTTAAGCGCTTGTGTTAAGTGGGAAACTTATGAGGTTGATATTTTTGTTGTTATTATTAGGATAAAGCTACCTGTATTCTCCAACGACAAGAATATTATAATTAGATACGTTGTTATTATTTGTTCATTGTCAACTGAATACACTACATGAGAGTGTGAACTGATCGATTTCTCAGAATGAGAAACTGAAAATAAACATTTGGCATTTAGATAAATAGACAGATATTAAACAGGTCAGGTTGATACAATACCCTTGATATTTGTTTAGTGTCCGACATACTGAAAGTTTTCGAATCAATTTTACCGCAATAGAAACTCCCTTTTGGAAACCAAATAAAGATAGGCGAGGCAAACAAATGAGGAAACTACCGCGTGACGGAGAAAGTCTTCAGAAAAGGAGAAAAAGAACCAGAAGGGAACTTCCAGATAGATGAAGATTGATTTAGGCTGCAATAACGGGAGGGTTATTTTTTCTCTTCTTTCCCTCCAACTCCGGCGACTACGATAGACTAACTGCGTGTTCAGCAACTGGTTTTATGAGCTATAAAGGGCAATCAGCTAAGACGATTTCAACGGGTAATTACAGGTACTTATGTTTTTAATCATGTTGTAGAGATGGTAATCAAATGTCGTATTTTTTTTCTCATGGTTGATGCAAGTTATTCGTACAGTACAATTAAATTGCTGAAAAAGATGAGACGAAGACCACCTGGGGAGTAAATAGTACCTAAAAGCTATACCCATCAGACATTCCCAGCGGGAGGCCTCAAAATGACCTTTCCTTCTCATGCATATTCGGGGTTCTTGTACTGCATAGAAAAAGGGTTTCTAAACCTGTATATTATAACATAGCAAGTTTTTCCATTTGCAGAAAATGAAAACAAACTTTAATAGAATATTAATGTGCACATAAGAAGGTAAACGGCAAAAATGGCTTAATATATATATATATATATATATATAATATATTATATATATATATATATATATATATATATATATATATATATATATATATATATATATATATATATATATATATATATATATATATATATATATATATATATATATATATATATATCTGAACCACTGATGGACTCAGACAAAATTTGCCATGAGGCCCCTATGAGGCCCCAGGAAGTTTATAACTTAAAACCAAACCTCTACCGACGTGACAGACATCAGACCCAGACAAATTTAATGAAATTTTCTTTTTACCAATTCCGTAACATTTTCCTTCAGGTGCTTTGGGGGTTAATGGTAATTTTTCGCCTGAATACTCCAGGTTTTCTTCCAGGCATTGTTAGATGAATGATTAACCTGCAACAATAAATCCTTTATAACTTAAATTTTTTACTGGAATTTTTATGTGAATTTTATTCATAATTTATGATAATTACTAATATAATTGTTAATTGCCTCGAGATAATCAATACTGAAAACCTATGTCGATAATTTTATAAGCAGAGATCGGCTTTCAGCAGAAACCGAAGCTGAGAGAGGCTTCCTCATTCGTGCTTCCGTGGCAGCTGCTGGCTAAGCCTGATGTGCAAGATATACTGTACGGTGTT
>NC_089786.1:40808078-40833078 GCF_040412425.1 Macrobrachium rosenbergii | reverse complement strand
ATTATAGGATCAAGTTTATACATGCCTTTAAGGCCATAACATTCTTTTATAATGCTAGATTTAATTATATTCCTTTCCAGTGCATCATTAGAATACACTATCTGTTTTGTCCCTTCCCAGTTGATAGAATGATTGTTCTCACTAACATGTACGTCAATATCACAGTTCTCCTGTGAAGTTGGGTGAATGGCTGATGACAACTAAGGAATGCCAGTTTTTGCTCACTTATAAATTACGGTTATTTGTAGAAAGATAAAACAAGAAAAGCAGAGAAAAAAAGCTAAAATAAGGAGACAAAGAGAAATAAAACATAAAATCATTTGGAGGAGGGCGACGAACAGCGAAGAGTTCCTCGGTAAGTTCAAATTCAAATTCAGATTCAAAAGGTTTACTGATATACATCAAATGGAGTGCAGCAACATGCTGCCATACCCACCAACAAAATTCAAAAGAGATTCAAGGCAATGAAAAACAAATATTTAACATGAGAAAAATTTTAAACCAATTTACAAAAAAGTAAATGTTACACTAAATCAAAAATTATATTAAGCAAAAGTTAAACAAATCAATCATACTAATGCCAAACTATAAAGCAAACTTAATACAAATCAAAAGTTGATAATATACTATAGCAAAATTACATTAGGCAAATGCCATACAAATCAAAAGTTGCAAAAGTAAACGTTATATGAAAGGAAAAATTATTTTAAGAAAACCTATAAAAATCAAAAGTTTTACAAAAATTATACTAAAGCAAAGGCAAATGGATCAAAAAAATTTATTCCAAATAAGGAAATTTCTTTACAATTCTGGAACAAACATCATTTTTCAGGGAAATAACATACTTGATATCTTTCTTCATCTATTCTGGGGTTACGAAACTCCGATAATCTATTACATTCCATTGTAAAGTATATTTCCGTAACTCACCACATAATTTACATTATTTTAGAGTTTTCATCATCATTATATTCCCAAGAATATTTATATCCCAAACGTAACCTTATTATCAAAGTATCTAGTTTAGATAATGCCCTGCCATATACAATATTGTTGTTTTCGGACACAAACAAAAAAGGCTCATGCTGACACTACCTTCATTTAAAATTCGTCGAATTTCAGCCGCTTCCCACAAAGACCTCTTTATTTTTAGCCCTTTCTTTATGCTACTCAGAGTCATTGTGCTTTCTTTATTAATAATATTTTTATTTGCAGCATCCTTTGTCAAACTTTCAGCCATCTCATTCAAGTGAATACCAACGAGAGATGGTACCCAGAAAAACTTAACAAAATACCCCTGATGTTCTAATGCATATACAAGTTCTTTACTCTTACTAATTCCCTGTCAGCCGGGTATCTATAGTTAAGAGAAAGGAGAGGACTCTGGCAACCAACGAAAACAAACATCTTTCATCTTGTTTACTACTAAGGTTAACTTTTCATGAATGGCATGTAATTCAGGGAGTAGTACAGTAGAAGTAGTTTTATCCTCTATTCGTTTTGACAGTGTCTCATCAGTACTCACATCATTTTCATAATATTCTCTTATAACCACCCCACATCCAACCTAGATACCACTCACTGAACCACCGCAGTGCATATGTACAGTATACTATTAGCCTTAGGCAATGCGTTAATTTTAGACAAAATTAATTCTTTTAGTTCATATGTGTTACACTCAATTTTTTTTACAATCGAGTTTACAAATACTTACATTTATTTTGAAACAACCACGTCTTAATTGGAACTTCTGGTAATTTTACAAAAAATTTTAAATATATTTTCATCAATATATTATAGAGTTTCTTAAAATAAATGTTTTATTTTACAGGTTAACCTCTATTACCTGAATAACTGTCAATAGCCATCTTTAAAGTCCTTTTTCTTCTAATCATACGAAGAGCAGCCATAGCCGTTACAACCTGTATTCGGTCAACAACTCTCGGTAGATTTAATTCCAGTCTCATGGAACAACCCAAACTAACTCTCAGTGTCTTATTCTGAACAACTTCCAAAGGTCTCAACACTGTGTTCGAATAATTCACCAGCACAGGTGATGCATAATCAATAAATGAATGCTCCTTACAGATGTACATCCTTAAAACAGGAATACCAGCACCATTACCTCTCTTTGCTAACACCTGCAAAGGTCTCCATCGAGCCAGACAAACATTTTTTCAAATAATTAATTTCATCCATGCTTTTGTTACATCCAATATCCATACCTAGCTATTTATAATTATTTGCTTTTTCCAAAGTTTTACCATTTATGGCAACCGTATCACTATTAACCATCCTTGACTGAAATTTGCTCTTTTCTTCATTTCTCACCAAGCCCATGTGCATGCATAAATTCTGTTATTCTGCCATAGCCCTCTTTAAAATGGTTTCACTAACACACTATTAAAATGTCATCAGCATAAACAATAGCTTCAGTACCAGCAGGAAAATTATGCCTCGCAATTTTATCCATCAAAACATTTAAAAGGGCAGGGCTAAGAACACCACCTTGAGCAATACCTAACTCCATCACCATTTCCTCCGACACATATTTTTGGAATCAAACTTTTGCTCTTCTTTCAGTTAAGTAACTCCTAATCCACTTCAGTAGAACTCCCTGACACCTTTGTTGACAAGCTCTTCTAGAATAACATCACTGCAAATCCTATCAAAAGCTCCTTTTAAGTCAACAAATGCTCCACTTTTAGCTTTAGCATTACTTAAGGCCTTAATAACGCAGTCTGAAGAACTCTTCCCCTCTATAAAACCAAACAGATTCGACGATAATTGGTCACCAGCCGTATAAATTAATGCATTCGATACAAGTCTCTCCATTAATTTACACAAACAAGATGTAAGTGAAATAGGCCTATATTCTCCGTTGCCCTTCAGTATAGGTACATCAAGAGATATTTTCCATTTCTTAGGTAGCCTGCCATTCTTATAAGAAAGATTAATTAGATCTAAAGAGGACTACCCTCCGTCATGATTAAACAGTTTATAACATCATATGTTATCCCATCCTCACCAGCAGCAGTAGATTTACCCTTCTTTATACAAAACAACAATTCGTCTTTTGTAAATGGCAGACAAGTCTCACATTTTACAGCCTCTTGTACCGCCACGAGTTGTCTCCGTTTATACCGCCTGTTACGTAAGCAAGCCTGAACATAGTTTGGGAGACCACTGATACTTGAGGCTTCAGACCATTTCCTAATCAATTCAATGGCCTTACCATTCGGATCATGATGAGCTACAATTTTCCTTTTCTTTCTCACTTTATTGACTAAATTCCATACAGACCCAACTTCTTTAGTAAAAGAAATTTCTTCTAAGAAAATATCCCAATATTTACTTCTTACCTTCCTCCTTACCTCTGCTGTCCCGTCTGTTATCCGTATCATAGTTTCTCTACTCCGATTGTCATTTGGATTCTTACTCCAATTACTATGAGCTTTTCGAAGCAATTTATTCCAACCCCGAACTATTGTATATCAAAGAAATAAGTCAAATGATAACAAGAAAAAGATCGCCAAAATAAGAAATAGGAGACAGACCTATGGAATGGGATTAAGGTTGAAAATTAAAAGTAAGGAAACAAGGAGAAATACACGATAGGGAATGGCAGAGAACGGAAATAAAGATAAATAATTGCAAGCAATTACAGTCAACTGACAGTACTTAAATGCTGGAAAATGCTTGAAATTTTACCATCCCTGTATTTTACTTTGTTAGAAGCAGGATTTATCAAGCGTTAGAGAAACATTAAGATTTTACTTATAGTTCCTCCATTCATACACCATCTGGGAAAGAAATAAGATTCCAAACGAAAAACGTTTTCATTTTCTTTGCCTCGATCTCCTGAACCGATGGGGCAATGTCTCCTGGCTTTAACAATTTTGATAATGATTGCCGCAACTTTAGCACTTTTCCTTTGAAATGAGTCAAACGCAGCTTCGAGCACGAACACAATTCGTTTGATGGAAGAGTGCAGGAATTTTTATGTTGTCATTTCCGTTGGTGTTATAGATAGCCGGTAAGAAAAGGAAAACTCCCAACAACCTCCTCCGTAAATGAAGTGGGAAGGAGTGTCTGTTTTCAGGCGTGTGTAAGCAGAATATCTCAAGAAAGGGGTAACAGACTTTCATAAAACTAAGTAATTGAATTTATAAAATCTTGAGATTTACCTTAGGAGGCACTTGACAGGTTTCATCACATTATGTTTCCCGTTCTCGATGCACTGCTAACAATCAGATGGCCGAAACTAAGACCACCGACAATTCACGGAAATCTTGGGTTATCCGCGGATTAAATGCTTCCCTGCACCTACGTATCACAACGCCTTTGTTTTGTTTGTTTTATTCTCAGAAGAGAAAAATAATCTCAGACACTTTTCTATAAAGGCAATCATTATAACTAATCACACGTTTAAAAATGTACACGTAAAAGGTAAAAGAAACAATTGAATTCTCCCGAGCAAGAGGTGCAACATTTCTCATCGTTATGAGGCATCCAGTGGAGCGAAACGAACCTTTAACAATATGCATTGAACTATTCCGCTTTCTCTTTTCTTTTCAAAAACCAAGTAGATTAAATTATGTAGTGTTGCAAGCATATTACCAATTGCCTTTCTATTCACTTATTTTATTGCATTTGAATATGCTACGAAAACAGTATTGCCATTGGTCTTAGTTGCCTTACAGATTATTTGAACCGTTAATTCCTTTTTCCATTTGGTTTTCTGACCACTTTTATCAAAGCTTTGCTCTTCCAATTCTGACTAATAAAAAATTTTGCCTGTTTATTTCATGCGTGAATTTCTCTCCTTTCGTTTTACCCTTTTGCATATTTTTAATCTTGCTTTAACATATCAATTAATCATTTAAGTAATTTCACAAATACCCTTCGTTATTTTAGATAATGTATTTATTTTCCTTATTTTGGTAATGTGTATCTAATTGTTTTGTGAAGGAAAAAGCGAACAAAAGCACATAGTTGTCGTTTTTGTGCTATAGATCTATTTACGAAGGCTAAATAGCCACAAGCCTGCAGCGAGTCGTATCTGATAGTAGGTGGAAAAAGTGAAAAACAGCTGATAAATTATGCAAAAGGATACGCTGATGAGTAAATAGATAGACCTAGTTTCGTGTGTGTGTGTGTGTGTGTGTGTGTGTATGTGTGTGTGTGTTTTTTACACTGACGGTTTTTTTTAATTAAGTTGACTTGATTTTACGATAACGTGGAAAAGAAGTGTAGTTCTTAGAAGCTTCATTAACTCATTTTTATCAACTTCTTCTTTTTCATTTATTCTTTCTATGTTCTTTATATTCTTTGTTAGGAGTACTGTATCCGTGTTATCGTTCCATATCTGTTATCCTAAACATGGCAAAGTTGTTCCCAGGCTGGCTTTGACTAAAGTCACTGAATTTTCTTTCAGTAATTATGTATTTTTTCTCATTGAGCAGATATTATAAAGTTAAAAAGGGAGCTAAGCTATTAGTGCCCAAATCATTAGCGCTCTGATTGATCTTTCTTCCACCTACAAGGGGACCGGATTGTCCGTGGCAACATCCGGGGTTGGACTGCCCATGGGAACTTCTCTCCTCCTAGATCTTGCCTTGGCGTTCGCGCCAGAGACCTCTGGGTAATGCCTTCGGAACCCAAAGGGGCTGGAACGACAAAGTTGTCAACACACCATGAGCAGTAAAGCTTGAGGGAACTTACTTGATCATATTTAATATTTTTGTTCACCTTGCTATGAAACAATAGGGAGACATTCTAATGTAAGCTTGACGTACATATACCCTTTCTTGCACAACGGGGTAAAATAATTTCAGATAAGTTGAATAGCTCAATAATACCAAACTAATAATAAAAGACAATGAAAACAAAGAAATTGCACATTTAAAAATTACCTGGAAATGACTGGAGTAAAAACGCTCATAATTAGAATCTAAAGTTTTCCCACCCACCTGCTATTGAGTAACAGAAAAAATGTAACACATTGCGTCTGAATGTAGAACGTTATTTGGAAGAATCTCGGATTCATAGTAAAATTCTCTTTTCACACAAATGGAAATCTGAAATGTGCTCACATTTTATACATTCACACAGTAGTATGCTTCCAGCCTTTTGAATACTTATTTTGTCTGTATATGACGACGGCATTACATTTCATTGCCTTTTTTTTTTTTTAGTTAACAATGGTGTTTTGCGAGTTTTTGTTTTTTCATGAATTCTACTGTACTTCTTCTGTCACTGAGAACTATTTTTGGAAATTCGAGAGCAGGTTTCCTCTAAGAGTGCTAAAATGGTTAGTGTTCTCGACGAAGGTGGAAAAAAAAAAAGGAAAAATGAGCCGAAGTTTCTTCGGCGCAACCGAGTTTTCTGTACATCGTATAATCAAGGCCACCGAAAATAGATCTATCTTTCGGTGGTCTCGGTATAATTCTGTATGAGAAGCGGCCCATGAAACTTTAACCAAGGCCCGGTGTAGGCCTATCCTATATCGTGACCAGAAGGACGATCATAACTAACTTTAACCTTAAATAAAATAAAAACTACCGAGGCTAGATGGCTGCAATTTTGTATGTTTGATCATTGGAGGATGGATGATCAACATACCAATTTGCAGCCCTCTAGCCTAAGCAGTTTTTAAGAGACTGAACTAGTTGTTTCATCATTAGTTTACAAAAAAACTGAATCAAAACAGCCGCACTATGAGTCTGATTCTTCATTTAGTCTACAGAGTTTGCAGTATGAACTCCACGTTGGACCGGACCTTCTTTGACCTCTCTGCCGGCTGCGATGCGTCATGTTGCAATTTCGCAGAGGTCAGAGCTTCGGAGGCAAGGTCTCTGCCATCTCTTTCTCTGCGCTCCATCACAACTCTCTCATTACGACGATAACGAGGGTGAGTGTTCGTATGCCTGAAATAACTCTGAGAACCGACAGCCGTTGCTGAAAGACGGTATGCGCTGCACGAAACACTAGTGGAACGATTATTTCATATGACAGAAAATTTATCTGAATTTCCGATTATTCTTGGTTCCAAAATCTATCAGTTCTTTCATTATTGTTAAAAAGAAGCGTTTCTCTCTCCATTCTGCGTCAAGTTTCAGTGTCTACGATTTTCTGATCATTTAAGTCATGCTGTTGTCTTATACCACAATTTTGTCAGGGGCTTCATACCCAGGACCCATTTTCCATTCATCTGGATATTTTATTGGCTCTCAAATCGTTGAAGGTGACTTTGACTATTTCATTATGATTGTTGCTTAATTATTTTTGTCTCGCTGTTTTATAAAAGCAAGTTTACGGTAAGAACAAAGTTAGTTGCGATGCAACAGTGAGGAGTGATAATGCAATCTGCATCTCTTTGATTGAGAGCGTTAATTTTTCATTCCTCTTTGAGAGGCAATCATTCTCTGCTTCGGAAATGACATAGAGTATTGGCCGTTTTTCCGATTACCTCCACATTCTGAGTTTCATGGCCCGTCCTTTTTTTTTTTTTTTTTTCAGCAATTTCCGTGTCTTCCTTCGTAATCTGCGAGGCACCATCGCTCCCTCAACCACCCCACACCGGACGTTCTTCTCTCTCAAGAAGAGGAAATTTATTTGCATCTATTTTGTCAATCAGGATCTGGTCCGATTTTAAAACGAAAGGGAAGAATCACGACGGAGATTTTTTGCTGCTATTTTGAACTATCACTTTAATACCCTTCTACTGGATTTACCTCTCATTTTGCATCTCTCCCTGTTTTATCTGGCATTTCTGTTTTCAAATAAGTAAAATTATTGAGGACAAATACGTTAAAAGTTCATCGGTTAAAATGAATTATGTTGTTTTTTTTATTTCCGGTGCGGAGACTGCTGAAAGTACGAAGCTGGTATCTCGAAAAAGTTTATGAATTGTGCTCAGTACTCGAAAATGTTATTCTGTAAAGGTATCTGAGTCCATTATTAGTTCTAGGCTCATGTTAGATTTAAAAACAAAGCCATATAATAATGCTTTCTGGCTTTCCTCTTTACAGAATACAAAAACCTCAAAATTATAGATATTTGAATTAAAGACTTGATCTCTTTTCTGTTCAATAAGTAAAAATATATAAAATTAGTTGCTTCTAGAACATAAATATGAAGTATATGAAATGGCTTAAATGATCTTTCTTCACATGGGAAATCTCTTTTGAAGAAACGAAAAGGAATTATACAAATAACTGATGATTATACAAAAGCAAGCTAGATATTCATCAAAGATAAATCCATGTGAAAGGACATAACAAACAAACAAAAAAACAAAGAGGAATGAATGCGAGACTCACAGTAACTTAGCACAAGGGAACCGAGCCAGAAAAGGAATACAGCAAACCAAACAACAAAGGAGTAAGACCGGTGAAATGCAGCAGTCAATTAAAGAAAAAGAAAGCCTCACAAAATATCTTTGTAACTTCAAATGCATTCCCATTATGGAGGAACAAATGTATGCTAAGGATATTCTGGCATTTCTAAAGAACGCAGAACGACAAAAAAAAAAAAAAAAAAAAAAAAAAAAAAGACCATCCAACTAGAGCAAGATGTTATTATAGGGTTTTTCATCCGAATGTTGCTACACTACTTTATTTATCATATGTTCCACGTCAGTTCATCATAATGTTTTGTGGGGGGGAATTTCTTTTGCTGCATTTTTAAAGGACTTGTTTGACTTGGCAGTTTTAGTCTGTTTTTCACACACCACTGCCTGACATGGAATTCTAAAACGAAAAGTCTCGGGTGTTAAGTCGATTCCAGAGGTGCAAGCAGGTGTCTTAATATTTTCAACTTAATTGCATACCTACTGTACAGGGAGTCTTCGCAAATGGAGTAGTGCCGGCATAAGGTCAGCTCAAAGTAAAGCAATCAATGAACGACCATTACAGATAGTCAGATTGATTGAGTGGATGAGATGACCGCCCTGAGTCACTCAGCCATTATTTCGATTGCCTGAACTGACAGACCCTATGATATTTCTGTATTCTTGAAATCAGTGCCTCTCTCTCCCTCCTCTACCTATATCTAGAATTTTCTTCTTGCTTCTGTTTTCCCTGATTATTGTCACAACCTTCTTTAATCCTCTTATCTTCTCTGACTGACATGAGATTGAAGCTTCGCTCAGGAAACTGACTGAGAGCTGGTACATCTTCATGCTAATTAGGAACACTCTCTCTCTCTCTCTCTCTCTCTCTCTCTCTCTCTCTCTCTCTCTCTCTCTCTCTCTCGCTAATTTGCTATCACTATTGACAAACATTACGTTAAAATCTGAGTATCATTTCTGAGTACAATTTTTGTTTTTATCACTCCTATTTTTGGTACATTTTTTCATGGAATCAATTCAAAAGGTATTGTAAAGCATAAAACAATGACGGCTTTGATGCCGGAGTTTCAACTTTCCTGTAGTGATTACGAAATTTATTTCATTGTTTTCTTTTCCAACATGATATTTCAATTGTTTGTATCTTATCACATGATAAAAATCAAATTATTTTTATGTGTTTAAGAATTTGATTTTTATACTGTATAAAATGTATCATAAAATAAACTATTCTTTACTGAATGAAGAAAGGAGATATAAATTGGACGCGCTGTTAAAAAATCCTGGAATTTTATTTCACTTGTTTATTATCTGTGAACATTTCTGTTACTATTTAACAATTCTCGTATGCTGCAGAATTCCGAGTTTCTGTTATTTCTTGAGGCGACCATTAATATTCAAGCGAAATACAGCCTTGGTGTCAGACATGATAATGTTACTGGTATATAGAATAGACACGCTTCGTGCTATATAATATATCTCATAGATAGATAGATAGTACTGCAAGATATATTAAACTAGCAATCTTTCTCGGTGATTTCTCTTTATCGTAGAAGGCGAGATGGAAAAAGAACAAAGGGAGAAGAATCACAAGAGCTGAAAACGAAGAAAAATAAATGGCAATGGCGATAGTTATGAACAATAAAGACAATATATTACGATTATCTTCTGGCTGGGAAGTAAATGTTACAACACCATATCCGGTTTGTATCACACCTAAGGGGCAGTTTCATCACAGGGAAAGCTTTCGGTAATCACGTTATTATTCACACTAGATATTAAAAGGCGAATACAAGCCATCTGACTGTTGGCAAGATTTTATATATATGCAAACAGAAATGGTCGGTAATAAAAATGTATTGCGTGTTAAGGTAACAGTGATTACTGATGCAAGAGATGATTAGCAGTTTTTATGTTTTTTTTTTTTTATACCGCACACAAATAATAATTAGTTATCATCTTGTATATTATGTACGAACGTATTGGTAACTATATGTAACATCATCCTCGTGGCTACACCTTGAGCAGGATATTGAATGGTTATTCCCTTTGGTATCGGAAATGAGATCTAATGAGATACTGAAATACTGGAACAAAAAAAAAGAGTTCAATAAGTAAATGAATAAGGAAGAAGTAGGATAAGATAATGCATATCCAGTTAATACTAAAGTGAAATAAAGGCATTAGTCAAACGGGAAAAGAAACGAGGAACACAAAATAATCACCCAAACAGCCCTGATGAAACAAGAGCTTCCTTCCTCTTGGTAATCAGTTTTTAAATTGTTGATTATGATGTAGATGACTTCTTGCATAATGTTTCTGACCTAAATTCTGATTATACATTACGTGATTAATCTACTGATATGAGTGAGACAGCTAAATGAAAAAGATTTCGTGTTTAAAAAACAAACTTTTTTTTTATGGTGATGACGGCAGTTTCTTATTCCCTCACTTTCTTTCTTTCCTATTAAGATAATTCCTTTTAAGATACTTTAAAATAATATCATAAACTGTAAAAAATATTAGTATTCCTCAACTAAAGCACTGAATCTTTATCCTCGGCGTTGGATAATTCAACAGGTAATGATGATTTGGTCATGGTATAAAAGTTCAGTGTCTCTTCTGATTGCCAACAAAGATCAACCATAAATAATATTATCGTTGTTATTTTTTTTATTTGGAGTTTGCTTGACAATATAATTGACGAGGGGAACTATCACTCCCCTATATTAGATTTACTTGGTACAGAAAGATGATATAGAGATGATATACTTTCACTAACCGGATTGTCCTGATATGGTGTACTAGGGCAAAATGCAAAAGTATTTTACAAAGTGGACCGCTTTAAACTATCTGATTTTCTCAAATTCTGCCTTTGAAATTCTTACAAAGAATGGAATTTAATTTTTAACGAAATTATAAACAGATGTTTAAAGATAGCTTTATGACAATGCCTCACAAAAAAAAAGATAGTCAGGTGGTTCACTTTCAGTTCTGATATTATCTTGCGAAGACAGGATTTGAGAACAAGGCTCGTTGTGGTATGTAAAGAACGTGAAATTCTTGAAGGAATCCATCACTTTCGATTTAACCTCTTATTTTGTGGGCCTTCTTTAGACATGCTGTCACTAACCTGCCTCGGGAACGAACGGAATCCCGACTTAAGGGTACGCGTCACAAGACATTGCCTCGTTGGGTATGGTGGTCGAGAACAGTTTCATTTCTCGGCTTCCACTTCATCACGGATTTCATTAATGAACATACTAGAGGCAATATTAAAACTGATTTCATTTTTCGAGGAATGCTTCAATATAATGTTGGGGAGAATGGAAGTGGTGACAGTATTGATAAAGGTAATACTTAAGTATTTTTTTATAAATTATGGGTAATTTTTATCACTTCGTTGGAACTTCGAGAGAATAAGTCAGGATATTTAGTTTAATTTTTCCGAACTGACAGTCAGTACAAAGTGTTGGTTATGCAAGTGAGTAAAATTCCAGTATAGAAAAAGGAGCTCGCGAGAATACCCAATCCTATGAAATCACAAAGATCTTGGGTGTCCTAATTGGCCTCAGTGTTGTCTTAATTGACTAGAAGAAATTCTCTCTCTCTCTCTCTCTCTCTCTCTCTCTCTCTCTCTCTCTCTCTCTCTCTCTCTCAGATGAAAATTTTGTTATTAGAGCAAAAGAAAGTTGAGCGAAAAGTCCCTTTATTTGGTGATTAGGATGCAATTTAGAAAGTAAACCATAAATAACGACGAAAGCACTCAGTGTTTGAAACGTGATGTAGCATTTTCAAAAGAGACCAAAATTCATCATATACAACAATTAACATTCATTCGACACTTAGAACTATCGAAAGATATGGCATGCGCTTCAGAACAGTCTCAAAATTTAGAAAATGAGGATGCACTAAGTTGATATTAACTTCTTTCAGTGATGTAACAGTTCGAGTTTGAAAGTACTGGAATTACTATAATAATAACTTTATACAGTTTCTTAGTAAGAATTGGTATGAGTAATATTAGTTTCCCTTTGACTTTTTCAGAAACTTTCTTTGACGATGTCTATATAATATATATATATATATATATATATATATATATATATATATATATATATATATATATATATATATATATATATATATATATATAATATATATATATATATATATAAATATATTTCCCATTTTTGATGGGGTAAAAGTGACGATGCCTTCTTTTGAAGGACTTTTTGATTTGGCTTTGGGGTAGACCTGTGGTCTCGATCGGCTGCCCTGCCTGACATCGCTTAGACCCCGGTACGTATGTTTTCATGTATCATACCCGACCCAACGCCCTTTCTTCCCAAGCGAAAAAATATTGCGCTTTATGGCGAGTTCGAGACGTGTGAGATTTTTGTTATGTTTTTAGAAAGTGTTGTAGTGGCTTTGTTTTGTGTGTGTATTTAGTCTGGGCAACATCCATTTTGCTTTTTAAGCAAACCTATCCGTTGATTACATATATAATCCCGGGATGTCTACACGGATAGCAAAGTGTCTGCCTTTTGATCAGTCCTTCTGGAAGTTGAACCAAATTACAAATCTCAAAGAAGCTGCTGCTGTAACTGACTGAGCCATCAATGCTTATATATATATATATTATATATATATATATATATATATATATATATATATATATAGAATATATATATATATATATATATATATATATATATATATATATATATATATATATATATATATTTTCATGATGTTGCCTTGTAATACGTATATCCTCCTATAATTTTTACATATTAAAAATTTTTCGTGTGTTATGTTTAATGATAATGGTTGTTGAAATGTCATATTTAGTTTGGCATCAGATCTCAAAAGAACTAATGATTGAATAACTTGATAGCGTAATTTAGAATTGTTAATACAATTTTAATAGTAACGTTAGTTTCAATAATATCTTTCTTGGTAAAAGCATAGTATTTGAACACGTGTGTGTGTGTGTCCAGGAAGGCTTGTTTCATTTCAGTTGTCATCAGTTCAGATAAGAGAGAGCGCTTTGTTTTGGGTTAATGACAGGTTTTGAAAACAAAATACTGATTCGTCTCCTTACGGGCTCAAGACGAAAGTGATTTCATGTTGTTACATGCATTGTTCGAGTCATGTATTTTTGAGAGAAAGAATATGTGTCCTGATCAATTACGTCATGTTTTGTAAGATTGCGTTCAAAACGTTTTGCTGGGATGACGTAACTTTCCTTTTAGAAGCTTCTCCATTGTATCTCGCAAAAATGCTTTAATGATGCCACTTCCCTGCTTCCAGAACTTTTATCTCTCTACCCAAAATGCTTTAATGACATCATGTAATTGTTTCGTGTTTCTGGAATCCTAAAATCTATCTCATTCTGATTTCTGAGACCAGTTTGAATTGGTTCCCTCTCTCTCTCCTTCTTAGAAAGAGATTCTTTTAAAAATAGTTTTTTTTTTTGTGGTCACATATTAACATTAACTTTTGAGATCTGAATTTAGCAAAGTTATTTAGTTTGAGTTACGGCGCCTGGTAAAAAAACGTGTATTGTGTAACGCAGCTGCAGCAAGTGATTTACAAGGTTTTCACAAATTTTGTGTAAATAAAACAATTTTATTTATTAATACCATGGTATGATAAGTTAGGAAATTTTCTTTTTAGAACAAGTGAAATCATTATTGATAAATCTTATGTGTATTTTTCTGTGTTTTTCTATTTACAATATCTTTATATTTTCACATTTTTTTATGTTTGTGATGTAACATTTATTTACATAGTATTTTAAATATTTCTTGGTAATTTAACATTGCATACATAATTTAACATTGCATAATTGATTTAATACTTCATTTATTTAAGCTTTTCTTTTTAAATCTTGAGTAATTCTTGATAGTTTAAATTTTGATTGATTAATTTAAATTCCTGATAAAGTTTTTGTGAATTAGTTTTGTTTCATAATTTAATTCAAGAATTGATTAAGTGTTGTGTTATTTTCGAGTAATAGTAAATTTTTCAGATAGTGAATTCTAATTAATTGTGAATTCTAATTATAAACTTTGAATTTAAAAATAAATATTTGTATTTAACATTTTAGAAAAACAGTGTTTCATTTGTTGATCACCAGTGAATAAGATTGATTGTGTGTCCATAACTGCAAATTAGTGATAAACATGTTTTGTTCTTTTAGTTTTGCTAAAAGTGAATTAAGACCAGGAAAACAGTTAGAGTTTTTGATGGAGTGATGCCCTTTACTCTAGAAAGATTTCTAGTTTAATTTTTGTTACCTCACACATATTCTGATAGACTTAGTTTGATTTTTCAAGTGATTGATAAATAAGTTTTTTCTTAAGGGATCACTGTTACCTTTAGAAAATACTCAGTCGTAATAATTAATGTTAAGAGAGTTCAGGTATCTGGCTGAAGTGAGGTATATTTTGAATCTTGAGATTAGTTGTGTAATAAAATAAGGTACTTGATACGCATCGTGAAAATATATATATTTGTATATATATATATATATATATATATATATATATATATATATATATATATATATATATATATATATATATATTTGTGTGGTTGTGTGTTTGTGTGTGTGTATTATTTTCATCCAGTTCTTTTTTGGAGGAAACTTTCCGTAATTGCCTGTTCTGAATACCTAACTGGAGTAAACTTGAGGTACAGAGTTTTGACTTTAAGTTAGATGAACTTTCTTTCAGACGCTCCTTTTTGTTTCAAGGAGGAGGAAGTACAGTTCTGAGGACTAACTTCTGACCGACCTCAAGTTGACAAGGGATGCTCAATTGAAGACAATGAATACTGTTTTGACTTCTTACGATGGGCAAAAAAATGATGTTCGAGGCTTCAAATATTCAACCGCGTTTCATTAGTCCCTCTAGGCCTCATCAAGGCCTATATTTTAATGAGAAAACTTCATATAGCTGTATAAAAGAGTCACCCTTTCTGCTCTCTCTGGATTTAGTTTTGGATATAAGTCTGTAGTTCTGTGGAAAATAGGAAGAATAGTCATGCTAACGATTTAGCGCTGTGATTTCCATCTACTCCTTTATTAAGCGGTATATTTCAGCAATAGTGTGAAGTATAATCATTTCAAAGAAGTTATTCAACCTGTCTACATTTTCTTAAATGTTAATCAGGACTAGGCAAGACGCTGCATATTCTAAATGCATGAAAAGAGTCTGTGGGCAAATTACTTTCCAGTTTGGTCCATTAGAATGTGAAACTGACCCTATCTAAATCTTCGCCATGTCTGAATGTTGGGTGGAGGTTAGCAGCTTTAAAAAAGGAATAAATTCAAACAATCTCCAAATATTGAATTAAAAAGCACAATCTCCCTCTATTGTCTTTGGATTCTCAGTGGCCTGCTGGCTATCGGTTAATCTCAAAAGAAAAATTGAGTTCGGCAAATTTTAAATAACGTATGATGCTAGTATTCATTGTCGTTTTTATTACCTTTTAAATAGGTTTGATATCAGGAAAAATAAGCAGTAAAATAACAAGAGAAAGAACAAGATATGCAGTAATAGGAAGTAGAACATGAACTTGGGGATTAGGATTAAGGCCAAAAAGATAAAAAAGAACAAAGAGCAATGCACTAGGGGGAGAGATAGAGAACGGAAGAAAAGAGAAGTCATTGCAAGCAATATTGGAATATTGAAAGTACTTAAAATATTGAAAAATGCCACCCGTATATTTTACTTTGTTAGAAGTAGAACTAACCAGTCATTACAGAAATATGAACATTTTGCTTCTAGTTTCCCCATTCATACACCTTCACAAAAGTAATGAGTCCGAAATATGGTTGATAAATTGTAACTATACAGGCATAACGTTATGCACTATCCAACTCATAAACTTAAGAACAAACCGGAATAAAAAAGTAGCCCTGTCGGTGGAGCAAAACGAGAATCTATGCATCCCTGGCCTATATAAGAAGTCCATGCATAAGACCTCATAAGGACTTCGATTTAACGTACATCATCGTCTTGCAATGGACCAAAGGAACTTTGGTTCTGATTTCCAGTTCTAGTGAGACGGATCTTCACCGAAATGATGGATGGATCCTGCAATATCCCGGAAAAAATGGCTCGCTAAGAAAAATTTACAGCTTAATGTTTGAAGATAAATGCCGGCAACTCTAATCGAAAAAACTCCGACACAACGATATTCGGAGCTGATAGAACTGTTAAAAGGAAACTTCGGCAATACTTGCACTGAAAAGATAGTCTTATGTGAACGGGTATTAGAATCGAAGTGAAGGGATTTGGTTCATTGTCCTGATAATGCTATTATAATTTTATGCTTTTATCTCTTGATTCCTTAATCTTACGAAGTGTCTGGAATATGTGTCTTCGAATATCTAAAATGTCGGTGAAATAATGTTCCATTAACTCTCGTTCTTTTCCCTAAGTACCGCCATGACCAACTTCAACAAGGAAGAAAGGTTCGTCCGAGTTTCGAGGTAAAGAGTTTCTTCCCGTCAGTTTCTTCATCAGAACTTTGTGACATTTGGAGAGGTTACAAACCACCACACTCAGTCCACGCGCTCAACCGGAGAATGGGATCCTTTAGAAGGCCGGAGTCGATTTTTCCCTAATAGTAAGTTTTCTTACGTTAAATTTTCATTTGATTTTTCTCTTCTTTTGTACAGTATGATGAGATTCTCTCTCTCTCTCTCTCTCTCTCTCTCTCTCTCTCTCTCTCTCTCTCTCTCTCTCTCTCCATCTTTCCCAATAGACCACTGCAAATGTGCTGTCATCACCTGAATCATTAGCTCGACTCATGTTGATACCAACATGAATCCTTGTTCGTTTTAACATTTTTATCATAATGAACTAAGTCCGAACGGTGTTCTGTTTCGTAATTCATTTCTTCTGAGAAAGAGTTAATCAATACATTTATTATTAGTGTCTTTTAATTGATGCATCTTTGCCATAATCCGTTCTCTAGTTACTCTTATATTTACTTTTTCCTACTACCATGTGTTAACATTTAACAAATATTGAAGCCCTTTGTTAGCCGAGTCAGTTGAGCTTCAGACTGTCATTCGATGGGCCGGGTTCAATTCCCGCAGCCGGCTGATGGAAGTTAGAAAATTTGTTTCTGGTGATAGAAATTCATTTCTCGCTATAATGTGGTTCGGATTCCACAATAAGCTTAGGTCCGTTGCTAAGTAACCAGTTGGTTCTTAGCCATATGTAAAATAAGTTTAATCCTTCGGGCCAGCCCTAGGAGAGCTGTTAATCAGCTCAGTGGTCTAGTAAAACTAAGATATACTTAAAATATAAATATTGATTTATGTACATGATTACATTTCTCTTTGGTATGCTTCCCTCTTCATCAAGTATGGCTACTCTCTCCCATGAGCTTAGTTCGAAAGATCAAGGCGTTTTAGACTTTCCTATATGAATGTAAATATTCATTTCAAGAGAGCACAGATGGTTGTAATGGATCTTGCTATATCGCTTTGCCTTTCCCCAGTATCCTAAAATAGATTCTTCATCAACTGAGGCGATTGATGCAAATGAATGTGTGTGTGCGTATATATATATATATATATATATATATATATATATATATATATATATATATATATATATATATATATATATATATATATATATATATATATATATTTATATAACCAGATAGAGAGAGAGAGAGAGAGAGAGAGAGAGAGAGACAGAAGAAGTAGAACACTGACTTCATCCCCATTCTTCAATAAAATCACAGGACATCCATGAGAATCTGTAGGTTGACACGAGTTACAGAACACCCTGGACGCGACCAAATGACAACGAAGCAAAATCAAAATATCGGCCAGTAACGAGAATCGCGCCTTTGCCCACATTCTTCACTGCAACCGCGGCGTAGGGGCGTCCTACGCAACACTAAGAATGCCCATGTTGCTGCCCAGACAGCCGGCGAGAGAATAAGACCCGCCGACCAATAGAAATTCCGCATCCCAATGATGTCATGTTAGAAATCCAAACGTCCACATCCAGTTAAAAAAAAAAAAAAAAAAAAAAACTTGCATGTGCATTTCTAATCCAGTCCTGATGACGCTGCAGAGAGTTGGGGGAACAGTCCGTCAACTACAAAAAGAAAAAGTAAATTGTATGAATTTTGAATATATTTTACTTATTCTTAAGATGCTTACCAGAAGAGAAAATGAAGCATAGATTGATTCATTTACTTGATAAGAAGATAGTATCTGTTAACAATGCCACTGGCTTCAACAGAAATTGTATGAGGGAAAATATTCCCAAATGGCATATATGATATATATATAATATATATATATATATATATATATATAATATATATATATATATATATATATATATATATATATATATATATATATATATATATATATATATATATATATATATATATATATATATATATATATATATATATATATATATATATATATATATATATATGTAAAATATATATATATATATATATATATATATATATATGTATATATATATATATATATATATATATATATATATATATATATATATATATATATATATATATATATATATATATATATATATATATATATATATATATATATATATATATATATATATATATATATATATATATATATATATATATATATATATATATATATATATATATATATATATTTCAAGAAAAATATATGCATTTAATCTTATAAGATACATGGTGTGATGAAAGAATTTTTGGTGCGAGATGGTACTGATGAGCCGTCAGTTGCAAAATCTTTGTATTCAGCAAATAGTTTGATTCCTCAGCTCTCTGCTTGAGAAGCTCAGCAATATGGGCGATCAGGTGATCTCCGATAGCGTTATGTATATTCGCGAGTATGTGCGTTACTTTGATCTAGATTATGCCAAAATCTGCCCTAAAAAGTGAGTTTGATCGTTCATTAACGTGACAGAACTGCAGTTGTCCAGTCATAGCTTTGGAGTGGTTCCAGGCTTTGAAAATCGGCAGATAAGGTAGAGTCTCAAATCTCTGTTTTTATGGGAGAAAATTGAACTTGTGATTTTTACCATGACTTTCTAATCATTATGAACTTGTGAACTGGTGTGGGAAATTTAATATGAATATTCATACCTCTTTTGTATTATTATTTTGTTATGTTACGTTTGCCATATCTTGGCTATGCATTTTACACTTTCCATTATTGTGTTTTGCATTTCACATATTTTTGGGAGTTTTCTATCATGTTTAATTCTTTCAACAGACGTCTGTGGACTTGTGAGAATAACATGGTGGAATTGTATGTGACTGTTTTTTTTTGGACATGACTTTAGTTATTGATTTGGGAGTATGTGTGATTTTGGGGATTTCAGGCTATTAGCCATAATGAGACTTCTTTAATCAGAAGTGCTTTTGCAGTTTAGAGTTTAGTTATCTGACTCGATAATTCATTTATTATGCATTTTAATCTTTGCTTTGTTTTATTCATTTCTTGTTGGGTTATTTGAATAATAAACCTATTTTTGTAAGAACGATTGTGTTTCTTTGAATAGTCCATTTAATTGCTTTGTGGGAATGAGTGAGGTCAGAGAGAGAGAGAGAGAATCTGAGGCTGAGAGAGAGAGAGAGAGAGAGAGAGAGAGAGAGAGAGAGAGAGAAAAGAGAGTGAGTGTGATCAGGGTTGGTTGAACCTTTTCACGTCTTTTTCCTGAAGAAGATCGCTAAGATTACGCTATGTACACTTTCAAAAAAGTGTTGATTCTGTTCCTGTAACAGATGGTAATGGTGGCAGCGGTGTCCCATGTCTTTAATGGTGGCGAAAGAGGGAGATTACTAATAGACTAATTGGTAACGTTGATGCCCAAGGCATAGGCGACCTCACCTAAGGCGACGAGTCAGTGTTGAATGACTGAGTGGGTCGTGATTACGTGGGTAATACGGGGAATCTTTTTTTTTCCGTCTCTATTCGAGTATTGGGAGTGGGGAGTTGTGAAATAGATCTGGATGATCTCTAGAGCAATTTTGGGGTTAACAAAATACCCAAATAAGTGTGAATAGTGGCGATTGTGAGTTAATTACGCAAAGTGGTGATTCAACAAAAATCACGCTTGTGTTTCCTCTGCTTCGTCTTCGAGTGGGTAACGTCACAGGTTAGCGAGTCACGAGTGTTCATTGCTCCGTTTTCTGTTCAAATTGGTGAGTACCCCATTCTCGTAAGTTGCGCAGAACTCCGTTTTCTGTTCTTCTTTTAGAGGGGGTAACTTTTGCCTTTCTCTAGTGTTCCTTTTGGTTTCTTTTTTATGTTGTTACGCTCAGGGCGTGTGATCACTCACAAAATGCCGGACGATGCAGCAAGCACATCCCAATCAGTTGTGGTGCATAAAGTGACGAGCGTTAGCGTGGGAATTACTAATTTTAAAGGGTTAGTTGACGGGAAGCCAACCCAAAATATAGAAACTTTCATTGAGTCAGTGAACAATTATCTGAATTCCAAGAAAATTACGAATGGCGCTGAAGCTTTAACAGAAGCAAAGTCATTTCTGGATTTAGACAAAGGAGATATTGGGAAACGGGCACGCAGTTTCGGGTCCAGAAGGTGTAAAACTTGGAATGAACTGCAGAAATTTCTACGAGCTACTTATGGCGGAGTTCAACGTGAATGTGCAGTTCGGAATTTGCGAGAGTTTCTCAAAATAAAGAAAGACAATGATTCACTAGTCACATACAGTGCGAATTTATTTGATGTAGTAGGTGAGTTAAAGAAATCTATAACAGGCTCTCCATGGGTAACTGGAAATAATATCTCCTTAGTTAATTTTGAAAGATTGTTACAATTTGCTTGCCTTTTAACGTCGGTCCCAGATGTAATTGTAGATAGTTTTGACAAGAGAATTGATCAGGATACAGACGAATACTCTTTGTTTGCACAGATTAATAAAAATCTATCAAAATGCCCGACACTGGACAGTAGTTTTGTACAGGGAGGTGCAAAGATGTCAGCAACGGTTTCCAAACCACATGAATAATGATAGTCCCTCGCATTCGGGAAATGATGCAACAGCGAAGACATGTGCACGAGTAGAATCGAAGAAAATTCCAGAGAGATCAGTCACAACGATAAGTTGTTTTAATTGTGATAAAATAGGACATAGTAAATCAAATTGCAGAGTGAGATATTGTTCAGTTTGCAAATCTTCAGATCATGGATGGAGATTTTGCCCAGCCACAAAGAATAGAGATTATTCAGGAAGTCCAGGGGAGTTTTTTCTAGATATGGCAGGAGAATTCCACATGATGCAAGTTCTAGATACACAAAGGAACAGCAGAATTTTCACAAGATAAGTTCGAAGACGGACACAGGATAATGACTAATCAGGTCTTAGAGTCACCAGAACCTAGGCCGATTGTATGTGGATTTTCTAATGGCAGTGAAATTTCTATTTTCATTGATTCTGGCAGCTCAGTTAACTTAGTAAATGCTGACCTTTTCACTCAAAATTTCCAGAGTGTAAATTAGTCCCTTCTAGTGAGACAGTGTGTGATGTACAAGCGAGAAACTGAATATTTTAGGTTCGTCATTTCTTACGCTTTGTATCGGTGGAAAGACAATAGTAGAATCATTTTTGGTCATAGAAGGATTAGCCTTAGGTGAAATGGTTTTGCTAGGACACCCTTCTTGCATGCGACATAACATCAACATTCTTACGGGAATTCAGGGGATTACAATAGGTGAGTCAGGTTGTTTTGTTCCATATATACACAGGAAAAAAACTTATTAGAAACCTAAGACACAGTCTGAGACATGTGTAACACAGTTATTAGAGAGTGAAGATATTCCGCAAAGATCTTTCAAAGGATTCTTGTTGGAAGATATTGAATTGCAACCGCGAGTTCCTACATTGGTTAAAGTGTCGCTAAAAGAGAAAAAGTTTCCTTCTCAAGTGTGCGTTGTTGAGGGAACCGAGAAATTCAAAGACGTTGTGAGTACGGTGTCAGTGAATGAAGTTTCAGTCGCAGGCGTGACTTCAGTAGAATTAGTTAGCTATCAAGACTCAGTGAAAAAATATCACAAGGGTACTTATGTAATTGATTTTGAAGAGTTTAATGAAGAGCATAAATTAGTGAGTTTTTGTGGAGACGGGAATATGTTTCCTAACGAGGAGCAACAGTTCCGAAGTCAGGTTCTGCATGAACATTTGGCTAAAGTTGATTATCCTGAATATTCAGATAAAGTAGAGAAGTGTTGAAAGAATATCTAGATATCATTGCTTTGAAGGGAGATAAATTAGAAGTTACAGATGTTTTAGAACATTCAATCCGCCTAGAAAAGGGTACAAATCCCATATATATTCCAGCCTATCGAATTCCTTTTAAGATCAGAGAAGAAGTAGAAAAAGAAGTTCAGAGGTGGGAGTCGGAAGGCATTATTAGGTCGTCCAATTCTCCGTTTAATTTTCCTTTGCTTGCAGTTCCTAAGAAAGACGGTAGTATCAGAGTTTGTGTAGATTTTCGTAAATTGAATGAAAAAACATGCCCAGATAGATATCCGGTAGCTTGTTTGCCTGATTTGCTTGTTGAGATCGGTGGCAAGAATATATATTCATCTATAGATCTTATGCAAGGGTTTTTATAGGTTCCCCTTTGTGAGAGTAACCGTAAATATACAGCATTTTCGGTACCAAAGGGACATTACGAGTTTAACAGGATGCCTTTTGGATTACAAGGGTCCCCAGTAACATTTACTAGACTGGTTAACACAGTACTTTTGGCTTGTTAGGAAAGTCGGTGTTTGTGTACATGGATGACATTCTCATATGCACAGATACAATTGAAGAACATCTAAAGGTGTTAAAAGAAGTCCTCAAGTGATTACGGTTCGCAGGATTAAAGGTCAAATTGGCCAAATGTGAGTTTCTGAAGAGGAAAATTGTCTATTTAGGACATGTTATCCCTAAAGAGGGAGTCAGAGTGAATGATGAGAAAGTTAAAGCCATTGTGAATTTTCCAGTTCCCAAAACCAGGAAACAGATTCGTTCGTTCCTAGGTATGTCGGGTTTCTTTCGCCGTTTAGTGCGGAATTTTTCTACAATAGCGTCTCCATTGACAGATTTGTTACGAGAAGACATTAAGTTTGTTTGGGGTGATAGTCAACAATTAGCTTTTGAGAAGCTTAAGAACGCTTTGGTGAACCCACCAGTTTTGAAGTTTCAGATTTTAGTCAACCATTCACCTTAGTGACTGTCGCGAGTCAGGAAGGTATAGGTGCGTGTTTGATGCAGAAATTTGAGGGAAATTACACCCAATTGCTTTTATAGCAGAAAGTTCAAAACGCGTGGTAGTAACGAAAGGCTGATGTCAGTTGTGGACAAGGAGGCTTTCGCAGTCGTCTCTAGCCTTGTTCATTTTAAGATGTTGTTGTTGGGAAATAAAGTTGAGATTTTACAGATCATCAACCGTTGTTAGAGCTTTTAATAAGACAAATTTGTCGCCCAAGAGAGCACGATGGTTCCTAACATTGAGAGATTTTGATGCAAACCTCAAATACATTGAAGGTAAGCATAATGTAGTTGCAGATGCATTGAGCAGATATTTTCCGGTCGAGGATGAGGAAATACACACCGAATCCTGTGTGGGAGAAGAGAGTAAATATTTGGTGTCTAATGTCTCTGATATTAGTAGTTCTGAGATATTGCATGTAGAGGACATACACGTTTCTACAGTGCATACTTCGGGGAGAAATAGTGAGTCGGCAGTCTCGGGAGAGATTGTTGTTCATGATAGTGAGGAGTAACGCCGTGTGTTATATTACTGGGTGAAAATGTCACTTGGGACATACCCTTGCTCGAACAAAAGCAAGATGAAGATAAATTGTTGTCAGATGCTAAGGCATTTCTTGGGGAGTTTCACCGAAGAAAGGTTATAAGTTGCCTTTTTCTGGTCTAGAGTTGGAGAATAATTTATTGGTGAGGAAAGTTAAGTATAACTTGCAGAAGTACTCGAAGCATGGGTGAGATTACACAAATCATCGTGCCAGAGAGTCTGGTACCACAAGTTCTAGACATTGTACATTGTAAATTTGGTTCTCCTCATTTGGGTGTAGACAAGACGTATGAAAACGTCAGGTCAAAGTTCTTTTGGAAAAATATGTTTTCCGCAGTAGAAGCCTTTGTGAAGAAGTGCGCTGTTTGCAATGCGAATAAGCCAGCGACGACGGTGTCGTGTCGTTTGGGTTCATATCCCATACCACATAGGCCGTTTCAGAGAGTGCATATGGATATTCTGGGTAACTTCTCAGAGTCCGCTTATGGTTATAGACATTTATTAGTAGTTGCTGACAAGTTAACTCGCTTTGTCGAGATTTTCCCACTGAAATACAAATCAGCTGAGGAAGTTGCTATAGCGTTCTTTAAGGGGATAATTTGTCGATATGGTGTTCCTGAATGTCTGATCACAGACAATGGTAGGGAGTTTATTAATAAGACTTTAGACGGTCTTGCTAATTTACTGGGAATAAAGAAAGTATCTATAATCCCGTATAGACCTGAAGCAAATGGGTTATGTGAGAGGGCGAATCGGAAAATAATCGAAGCATTTGCGCATGACGGTGGGTGGTTCCGA
>NC_089786.1:40788078-40795578 GCF_040412425.1 Macrobrachium rosenbergii | reverse complement strand
GTTCTCTTCCTGTGATATAATAATCATATTTGACCTTAATGTCCTAGCGCTTTGTTTTTCCAACAAGCATTGAAATTGATTGCTGGATAAAACAGACCAAAAATGTCTATTCGACGTCGTCTTCGAATATATCTTGAAGGTGATCAGGTTCTGACAGTCAGTGATATAACGTTTTAGAAGTGTTCCAGAATGAAACAACTTTGTTTAAGAAAATTTTCCATCTTTTACTATATTCGGGATGCTGTGATGGTACGTCATGAAAAGCAAACAAAATTCCAGACGAAATACTGGACGACAAATGGCACTATTTCCTTTTAGCACAGCCGAAATGCTTTCCTCACTCCAAGTGATTTTCCTATGATTTTTTTTTTTACTCAATAGATTTTCCTTAAAATAAAAGAAAGAGTTAGATTTTGATAATAAGGTTACGGAGGAGAAGAAGTAAGAAGAACAATTAATGATTAATAACAGACTAAAACCAAAAGAAAAGACTGAAAGATGACCTGATCTAATACATCACCAAACATTAAAATATTTGACCTGTTGTGAGAATCCAAATCGAAATGTTTTTTTCTTTGTTATTTCATTCATAAGTCCGGTGGGGATATACCCGGAACTGGAATTGAAAAAGTTCCTTTTATTCTAGTCTTTGAAATGGCAGTGAGTGCGCCTTCTGTTTGTATTATAAGAAATTCACGACACCCGAAATAGGTTGCAGGAAAAACGTTCAGCCTCGTTGTTTAATATTATTGTGTCGCCATTTTGCAAAAATTGAGTTGTGTTCATATTTTTCAACATATTGTGGGCTTTTGCCTTCCAGTGATTTAAAAGCGAAAAATGTCATACCATTTTTTTCTAACCTCGAAAAAGGCGCATTGCAAAATAACGATTTGGTGATGTATTCAAAATAATAACTTCTATCAGATGATGGTCTGTCAGGTGAATAGATTATCTGCATTCCCAACCTGGAGTAATAATCATATCCCTAAATCTTCAAGAAGGTACGTTGAACACCTGAAATTCAAAAAAGCAAATTACAGAACTGAAACCTAACAAAGGAGTAGATATTGTTCTCGAGAGTCCTCTAAATTTAAGCTTTTCTGAAAAAAAAAACTCTTAAAAATATTTATTCCATAATGCCTAATAAAATAAGTGCATATATTTGACAAAACAATCGTATACAAGTAACGTCCACAGCAACGTTGTTTTTCTTTCGTCATTTACGTTTAACCTGACGCATTTGACATAAAATTTAACTATAAATAAACTTTTGTGTAAAATAAAATGTAGTAGGTCATCATAGGAGCCATGTTCTCATACACCAGTTCAGTTCTCTCAGCTGGTCCGCTGGTATAGTGGTTGGTGTCATGAAATGCCACTCAGATGTTGCGGGCTCGCGTCTTCCCCGGGGCGATGAAAAATCGCTGGCTCTGTGTCATGATCAGTTACTGCTGAGGTGTGGGGTCAGCGGTGGAAGGCTGAAATCAATATTCTTTGGAAGCTTGAATTTCAAGTCAATGGCCCCTGTGCAATGTTCCATGTGAATAGGTTTCATATGCTGAAATAATAATAATAATAATAATAATAATAATAATAATAATAATAATAATAATAATAATAATAATGCCGGCATTAAAGCATAAAAAGGCAACGATTTACTTCCCAAGAGATTATAACCATTCTATGAGACGTGAAAACGACGTCGTTTGCACGATAGTTGGAAGCAGAGCACTTTTGACTCTGTAATGCCATTAGAATTTAGGTATATTGGTATATGTGGAAGGAATCTCATGACAAGAAATGCAGGGACAATGCTTTATCGAGTTGGGAACTTCCGTCACAGCAGGTAGGAAATAATATAGGTTATGTGCTTTTTAGCGTTAAGTAGAGATCTTAGTGAATGCGAACAATAATTAATTAAAAAAAAGTGTAGAGATTTTCAGCCACTATAATAAATGAATAAAATAAAAAGAGAGGTCTGTTCTAGGGAAAGTTCGATGGAAAGCTTGTGAGCAACTAGTGAAAATTCTCACAAACACCAAAAATTATTTATACCAGACGTTCTTTATTGCCTATACAATTATTGTATTCCTCATCTTATATGCATACATACATACATACATATATATATATATATATATATATATATATATATATATATATATATATATATATATATATATATATATATATATATATATATATATAAATTCATAAAAACTGTGAACTTGCAAAGAAAGGAACTAAAAGAAACTATCAGAGAAAGGTATTATTAACAGCAACAGTAAGATGTGAACTGCAAAAGCTACAGAGCCCACCATCACTTATCAGGTTCGAATGCAAAGTGATCAGTAATCAAAATCAACCACACCCGTATTGGTGTGAAAGCACACATACACAAACATCTCAACCTCGAACATGAGGCAAAAAACTTGTAACCACAGGATATACATTTTTTTAAACAAATAGCCCTTTAATAGGATACTAGGTCAAAATGCAAGACAACTTCATTATCCTTGAATAAAATAACCATAGTACCGGAAAACGGCAAATCGACAACCATCTAGATCACGCCACATTCAAATGCAGGCATCCTGTTGACGTCTGAAAACTCACCAACATTTTCCTAAACACAAGCTCCGAGAACTCTCTCACTCCAAAACTGTCTTCTTCATTACATATTACAGAAGTTATTTTAAGGGTAACGTATGCCCTTTACGATTGTCATTATCATTATGATTATTATAAATTTCACATACATATCAATATTTAACACACACATACAAACACACATAGACACACATACACACACATTATATATATATATATATATATATATATATATATATATATATATATATATATATATATATATATATATATATATATATATATGTGTGTGTGTGTGTGTGAGGTGTGTGTATCTTAACGGATGCCATACTCACCTTAGTATAAAGATTTCTGGCAGAGGCTTCAAATCTCTATTTTGGGCAATGGGAAAGCTTGCATTCTATCTGCATTTAAAGCCAGATATTAGAATAATGACAATATTCCAGTTATATACGTGAATCAGGGGAGAAAATTAAATGAAAATATTTTAAATTTTTCTCTGGTTTAGTCCGGATTATACTGAAGTAGTCACTGTTGTGGCTTTTGATATTGTTCTTAAAGATGTTTATTTTCTTCAAGACCAAAGATCCCGAGAGCATGTCGATTCCCAACATTGCTTGCCAGTTGTAGTAGTGACCTCATAATCCAGGTTAGGAAAGAATGACTTATTTGCAGTTTCGGTGCTATTATCGGCAATTATATCACAAATTTTCCAATGATTTTTCCTTTTAATTTCAACTGTTTAACTATCATACTATCAGAACTTTTACTTTCACCTCTCATTTATCATTCTTGAGTAATTCCAGTAGATGGGTTGACCATTCACCTGTGTGTGTTTGTGTGTGTTTGTGTGTCTATGCATATGTGCGTTTAAGCTGGATATTTCAAGGACGGAAAGCGGATTTTGAAGAACGCGAGTGGAAATCTCGGATGTGTGACCTTTCCTTTGATGAAAGATAGAGTTTGTTGTAAGAGAAGCTATCTCGTGTTTCATTGTTCTAGTTTTCAAGTGGGAGTTGAAAATGAAAACATGTTAACTAGGTAGGGAATACATTACGTGAATTTAAGAGTAGCAATTACCTTCATATTTTCCTCGTTCAATACGAATGATTTGCAAAAAAAGATAAAATGTAATTTGTTTTTTTACATTATGATAGAATTTAAATTGTATTTGAAAGTGGTTACTTTTCTGATTACAATTTCCTCATAACACAAATTTAGTAACTCTGTTGTCTTCCCACTAGCCTTTGCACCAGTATAAGCGAATTACTCTGTTTTAGACAAAGAATATCAACGTATTATAAATATCACTGTATTATAAAAACAGATCTACTTTTCTTTAAAAGAGAAACAAATGAGAACATGTATAAAAATGGACGTAGCTTTTGGAACGTTACAGACATCTCTCTTGCACTCGGTTCAATGCAGCTCTGAGAAGAACTGGTCTAGTCCTTGGAATACCTGAAAAATTATTTTATACAAAAGCCAAGCACTGCCTGTGTAGTACTCAAGGGTATTCCTGAAAACTAATTTCCTTTTTTCAGTAATTGACGCTAAAGTAAGGCCTTGTAGCCAGAGATACCTTAAAAAGTCAAGTTTTCTCTCTCTCTCTCTCTCTCTCTCTCTCTCTCTCTCTCTCTCTCTCTCTCTCTCTCTCTCTGTGTGTGTGTGTGTGTGTGTGTGTGTGTTGTGTGTGTGTGCGTGTGTGTGTGTTTAGGTCACACGAGAAATCTTCGATGCGGGATTGCTGACACTCGCTTCGTCTTTTATACTCACTATCCAAACTCCGGCACCAATAAATATAATAAAAAAAAAGGCTGGAAAAGCACCAAATTGTGTAGGTGTAAGTGTCTATGCTTGAGGGTGGGGGGATGGGAGGTTTTTATACGCTAAGATTATAAGAGTATACTCAACATAAAGGTGTATTTAGTAATAGTAAAATTGTTTTATAATGATTTTAAGTACGTGTTTTGCTTAACTATGAAATATATTTCCAACCATTAATTTTCACAATGTTACACGTCAATAAATAATCAAAAACAAGGTTTCTTTATCTTCCTGGAAAGAGACGTTAAAAAAGTTCGTTTGTAATTTTGTTTCCGAGTCTTTCTCCAGCTTAAAAATCATTCTCATTTTATAACAAGAGATGATCAGGAGGATAAGAAACGATCTCGATCTCACCCAGAAGACCCAAGGAGATCCGAATCTTACCTAGACAAATCTTTCATCCCTTGGCATCTTGGATGCGACAGACTACGGCTCGCAAAGTCGACCGGTCGCTGGGGCAGATTTCAATATGGCGAGTAGGCTCTATTACCAGTGGACTGAAGGTCGAGTTTTCTTACTCACTTCTGCCATTCATTAATAACACCAGGTGGAGGTGTTACAACGTCTGATGCAAGACGAACAGCCGAGGCGAGACCTGGAGGTCTGATGTCCTGATGGGGAGGAGGCAGGAGAAAGGTTAGATTAGCAGTTTTGTCTTTCCGGAATCTTTTATTTCTTTTGTATGATTTCACCTAAACGGACCTTTCGTGAATTACGAGACGTCGACAACTTTCGCTCTAAGATGAATTCTTGACCGTTTCATTGAAAGATTTTCATATATTTAAATGTGAATCGCCTGGCAAGGTAATCTTCCTCTCTCTCTCTCTCTCTCTCTCTCTCTCTCTCTCTCTCTCTCTCTCATTTCTTCCATATATCCATGTTTTGTTTCTCTACGTTTGAAAAAGTAATCTATGTAAACCGAAGAAAATCCGAAGAATTACATCACCTGAGAGGAGGAGAGAGAGAGAGAGAGAGTAATATGAAATGGCCTTGAAAATGGTTTAACGTCTTGTATCAGAAAAGGTGTTGGTCATACTTATTGGTAGACTAATGCTCTGTCAGTTGCCCCTTAACATCCGTAGGGGGAGGCGTAAAAACTTCAATATCAAGTTTTTTATCACGTCCTGTTTGGCATTGTTTGATTATGACAAAAAAGTATATATATATATATATATATATATATATATATATATATATATATATATATATATATATATATATATATATATATATATATATATATATATATCTATATATATATATATATATATATATATATATATATATATATATATATATATATATATATATATATATATATATATATATATATATATAACTAATAGTCCGAGTTTATTGTGAGATCAAGTGGTGAATCCCACTTCTTTAAGTATTTACAAAATGAATCTTAAACTCAACCGTGAAACATTTTGTGCACATTTAAAATTACTGAAAGACATGATTGTTTCATTTTACGCACCCTGGAAAAACAATAGGATTGTCTCATAATCTTTGATGCGAGAGCAGAACCGGTGTTAACGAAAGGTGCATTTAAATGCATTTAAGCCAACAATGTTGCATAATTAGTCTTATGATGATTACATGACAAACAGACTTAATGATGACCAACGATTAAATGAAAAGTTTTAAGAGAAAATAACTGTTTGTAAATATTTGTATAAGAAATTAATCTTCAACCCATAAACCCTTACTGGTTTCTTAAGAATAAAGCATTGTGAATGATAGAAAAAAGTAGAAAAAAATACAATGCACTACTCCTATAATAATCAAAAGAAAAATTACGCACTAGTTGGCTTTTGCAAATCAGTGAATCAAATGCTTGCGCTAACCAATAGAACTAGCTCTTTCACTTTAAACGAATTTGGGAAATTACAGAATAGTGTCTACATGAACAAACACTTCGCTTTCCACAAGCATCTTCGTTGAGCCCCTTCCTGCCTCTACGCCTGCTGGATCGCTGTCTTTGTGAATGCAGCCTTATGCGAATCCGGACAAAATAAAAAATCACAGGTAAAAAGTCAAAAAAAAAAAAAAAAAAATACAGGAAAAAGTCACGGAAAGGAAGTCATTAATCTTTCAAAGATAGTGACCCCCAAGTGTTTCAGTGTTTTAACCCGGTATGTATCCACCTTTGCGGCGTCTTTAGCACAAGCCCTTTGGGGATTACCGTAAATACAAACAATAGACTGTAAATATCATAATGATAATGACATCCCCCAAAAAATATTGTGATTTTTTCCCAGTGACTTTATTACCGGCCACCATAGATTAATGTGACTATTTCCTTTGACTTTTTTCTGTGACTTTTTTTTCCTGTGCCTTTATTACAGCATGTAAAAGAAAAAAAAGAACGATATCAAATAAGTACAGAATAGAAATCAGCAAAAAATATGCATACACATGGAAATGCAACGTAATTCGGTTACTCCGAGACAATACTAAAAAAAATGCGTTAAGCGTTCGCTTCTTTTTTATTATACTCTCTCTATATATTGTGTATGCCATCTCAGCTTCAACACTTGAATCAACATTCCTGTCTTTAGTGATGCTGCGAAAATCCATCCCTGAGTCGCTGAAATTCTCGGTAAACACTCGGAATACTGGGCGTTCTTCCACAGCGGGAATGCAGATGCATTAGGAATGGAATATATTAGAACTAGATTTACTGTGACTGGGATAATTCCTGTTTACTACTAATTCTAGTACGATCATTATTGTAAGTATGATAAAACAGTCAGGTACGATGTAAAGATGCCATCTACAGGTATCGTACGTTTTTTAAGTGACAAACGCCTTGTCTCTAAACTATGTCTATTTTCATCACTGCCAAACTTTTCTCTTTGAGTATCTTATTTTGAAAGTTGCTAAACTGAACCAAAAACAAGATTCTGAGAGTTTTGCTTGGTGCACATACAAGCTTCGACTGGTAATATCCGTAGCATGGGGATTCGAGTCTGATTTAAGGGATGATCATAAAGTCATTCATCAGTGCAGGATATTCGACTCTACAAGTGGGCGAGAGACACGTGACCAGCAAGGTTC
>NC_089786.1:40777598-40787578 GCF_040412425.1 Macrobrachium rosenbergii | reverse complement strand
GACAACTTGAGGTCGGTCAGAATTCAGTCCATCCGGAGTGGTCAGACCCTCTTGTCTCTCCTGTGAAGCCGCACGGCATTCACAAGATAAGATCACCCCAGTAGATGTCACAATTCATAAAAAGTAAAAGCTCAAATTTAATCCATTTAGGTATTAAAAAACAAGATATCTAAATAAAACATTTTACAAATAACGTATGACCTGGTTTATTATTGTTGTCGTTCAAGTAATGGAGTGAATGTCGAAAATAATTACAGAAGGCTTTCCTCCATAAAGGACTGTTTGAAAAGAAAATCAGCCTCACTGCAACAGATTTGTCATTGGCTTCTTCTGAAGAGCAGTGACAGGAAAACTAGATAAAAAAATGTATATATATATATATATATATATATATATATATATATATATATATATATATATATATATATATATATATATATATATATATAAGTAATTTGTACATGGAATTTTCTGATTTTCTGAAAAGAAAATCTAAAACAAAATTATTCTACGCAATGCAGTATTGTTCAGGTATGTTGACGAGATAATTTGTGTATGGCCAGGAAACGAAAATGCAAATAATTGATGTTACTAAAGATGATTTTGAGTATTTGAAAAGCTACCTGTTAGACAGAAAATATTGATTACAAATAGGGAACTCACTTTATGAAACATTAAGAAGAGGAGCACCTCAAGGCAGTGTATTAGGTCCAATTTCATCTTGTATTATGAAGCATACTGCTGGGATTAGTCACTTTAAGGTTTAAGAGCTTTTTTTTCACTAAACAGTATATAAGTATGAAGTAAAAACTATAAAATGGTCTTCAAACTGCTAAGAGAAATATCATTGCAGAATTATAAAGGACTACGAAAATATGCAAAACTAAGCTTTTTCAGACGTACAATATCTTGAACCGATAATGCTGTTATGACTGATGGTTCGTACTGTACCTCATTCCAGTTAAACTGAATTCGTGTTGTGATATATCTTGTATCACTGATTTTTTTTTCTTTTTTGCAATAACCGATACTTTTATACATTCCTTGATCCTTAAAAATGAAAATATTTTGATTATCAGAAATGTGTTGGAGTTTGAGTAAAGGTAAATGCTTTCTGTCAAACGGTTGACTAACATCCATGTTCATGTCATAACACCACTGGAATTTTTAGGGACTTAATTTTTTAGGACTATTTTTAAGCAGCAGCAAAAATTATTACCGAACCTTCTGAACTCTGACCCGGCTCAGAGGCAGTTCTCACGTTATTCCATGATGATGCAAAACATCCACAAAGGAAATGATTGCATGCTCGCGATTGACCTGTTTTAATACGGTAACTTCCAGTTATGTTTAACTTTTACTCAGCTATATTGCTGTAAAAAAGGATAAGCTTACAGCCATCACTAACTGAACGCAGATGTCTTTGATACAATAAGAATATAAGAACAGTAACGTTAATGTCTACCTAAGACTGAACAGTCCTCCTCGAAATAACGGCGATAAATGAGCGGTTTTCCCATTCCTTAATTTTTAATACTATAGAAATGCAGTAATATTTCCTTATATGATATGCTTGTATACTGGGTTAAGAAGGAAAGGGAAGATTCTAAATAAAAGTTTTGATAATCAGAGTGCATTTGATATATGACAACGTGTTAGCTTATCACCTAAATACCATAGCTTTTATGCCCTTTATAACTTTTACATTACTAACAATAGCACAAAATTCATTAACATACCACAAGGCAAATGTTCAAG
The DNA here is from genome assembly GCF_040412425.1 of Macrobrachium rosenbergii. Lineage (NCBI taxonomy): Eukaryota > Metazoa > Arthropoda > Malacostraca > Decapoda > Palaemonidae > Macrobrachium > Macrobrachium rosenbergii. Next base: position 40,785,820 of record NC_089786.1, on the reverse strand, counting down.
CGTTTAAGCGGCCAACAATGCTAAAATCGTTTGTGCTGTTACCGTAACACCGTCAGATACCCGATAGTTGAGGGGATTAGCCAAATCTACACAGCAGAGGACACTGACAGATAGTGAAAATATCTAAAAGTACTACACTCACGTCCTTGTGAAACTACTTAAATCAAGCTTTAATGTTACAAAAATTTTGTTAGGAAATGAGCTGAGGTGAATGGAATAAAAAAAATAAATGATGAATTACAATTTTGATAAAAATGTCATGTATATTCAGCAGTCCATTATGGAAGTATATTATTTTTAATGAAAGCTCTACCTTATGGGATCCGATACAATACTAAAGAAACGAGCAAGTAATTTAGGTAATTTCGTAGTATTCAATTTCAGTTTCGTCTTTTTTTTCTTTCATTCTAGTTCAATCATTATTCCTGTAAAAACCTTACTTGTATATGCGTGCTCTCTTACTGTTGGGTTTCATGTATCCTTTTGTCATTTGATTCTTGTTCAGTGGTTTTAGAATGATCATTTTCATCTGGCGATATCCAAGTCAAAGAATAACGCTGGCAGTAGGTTTGCATAAATGTCATTAAAATTCCGGAAGGCTTTGTAATATCTAAAGAACAGAAACCCAAATGAACCTTAATTAGCAAGCAGAGATGAAAGAGGCTGTTGGCCGCCATCAGTGTTATGGAATACCTTCCGGTGTTGATTAAGAGCCAAGTCGATAACTGGCTAATTTATCCTCCAATGCAGATGTCCTTCACCTTAGTTGCCAAGGAAGACTAAAAGGCCATAGGGGAATAAAGCAGCTAAGTGATGTACACTGATAACCTAACAATAATTAGTTCAAATTAACATAAAAGATATTCAGAAAGGTATGTAATAAAATGTGCACATTCAGAGTCGTAACGTTAAAACTAAGCGAACACTCGAATAACAATGTATCTTAAAATGAAATCATATGGAAATATATACACATCAAAAATTCAGATAAAAAATGAGACCTTTCTTTAGCCTGACACAATAAACACGATTTCGTAAGATAAATAGGAATTGACAACAAACGAGATCGTTGCCATTAAAATTTTTATTTAATTTTCTCTATTATAAGACACTGGCATAATACAACTTAACTTTCAGCCTCCATATTTTCATTAATAAGTTCAAATTTAAAAAAATGTGTAATCTATTCAGTAAGACGAGAGTAGACTAAATGTACTTTTAAATATGCCATAAACATCTGTTTGAACGTAGCTGTAAAACTATGGAGAGGCTAGTTAAAAAACCTTACTATGTAATATTTCTAGAATTTTACATTTGAAAGTAGAAATGGCTGTTTTGTATCACTGAATGAGAATAAAAGAAAAATTACGCACACTTTCATTTAAATATTCAGAGTCAGATCTAATTCTTTAATATGTCAGTATTCAAAAAATTTTGTTGTTGAGTTCTTCTGATTGGTTTTTATTTTTATTTTTTTATTTTGCAGGTATGGATTTATCGGGAAGCAGCCATGACCCAAACCACTGACGTAAGCCAATTCTGATAAAACTCATCAAGACGGAGCATATTTCTATTTTGCCTCATCCGTCCAAAAATGGTAAAATTTGGGTTCCTTTTGTTCACGTCATTTTCAAGCTCTAGAAATTCTCTGAGTTAAGCATTTTCATAAAGAGAGGTTTTTCATTCACAGTTTCATCACAATTCCACACCGTCTTACTTGTAACCTCATCAAATTCTCGATTGTTCCCAGTCTTCATATATATATATATATATATATATATATATATATATATATATATATATATATATATTTATATATAAACACTAATAGTCTACGTGGGTGATGGCTATTGGTTCAATCGGCTTGATTAATATACAATCATAAATATATATATATATTTATATATATATATATATATATATATGATTATTATCACTTTTGTACGTGATTCATTTATCACACATTACCACAGGTGAAAAATAAGAAACAGGGTGTAGGTCGAACCAGTTTCGACTTTATTTCAAGCCATTGACAGAGGAATGATACAGAGTGTGAAGTCACAAAATATATATCTACAAGAACAGTACTGACGAACATACACAACCGTTAGAGACTCCATATCCCCACTCAGGCCGGTGTCAGGAGTGAGTGGCCTTTAACTCATTGGCTAAAAATGACAATTTAGACTCTCAGGGGACATTGCTGATAAACAATCCCACCTCAGATCCACACCTGACAGGTGTCATGGATTCAGGTTTGGAAACTCATTAATAATACTACCCCTCGTACTGTGTTTACAAATATGATAATCCTATTTTGATATTAATCTCTACTGCCTCCCGTGGGTTTAAACAATTTACAAATTTCTTTTGATATTAAAGGATCAAGTTTATACATCCCATTAACTGAAATATTCATATTAGAGTTTGTAAATTTCTTTTATAAAGCTAGATTCAATGATGTTCCTTTCAGTGCATTATTAGAATATACAATCCTTTTTGCCCCTTGACCAGTTGATAGCATGATTGTTCTCACTAACATGTACAAATATACCACTGTTCCCTTGTGCATATCTCACTCATTTCTTATGTTGTTCAATTCTTTTTCCAGTGCTTTCCCGGTTTGGCCAATATAAAAGTTGTCACAAGACTTACACGGAATTTTATATACACACCCTTTAGTATTGTCTGGGAGTTCTTGACCAGCGACATTTTTCATTGTTGTATTGTTCTTAAATGCGACATTAAACAAAATTCTTAAGAAGATGAGGATATCTTTCATATATTATTATAAGGCAAAACCAAATTTTTGTGTTGTAAGGTTCTTTCTGGTTTTGATACATATCTTTTTGCCGCTTCAAATGCCACTGTTTAATACACTATCAGGATATTTCAATTTTTGCCTGCATTCCTAATCTTATCTATTTCATCATCAATATATTCAGGCTACATATCGTAATGCTCTTAAAAACATAGATGAAAACACTGACTTTTTAACCTTATTGCTTTGTCAGAATAGAAATGCACATAGGAGGAAATATTAGTGGGTTTCTATACACACTATATTTAAACCCAGCCACTATTTCTTCGTATGAGGACATCCAAAAACGGTAAGCAATCATCATTTTCCATTTCCATCGTGAAATTAATTGATGGTATAATTGATTTAACATCTGGTCGGGATATGGAGTCTCTAGTGGTTGTGTATGTTCGTCAGTACTGTTCTTGTAGTATATATATTTGTGACTTCTCACACTCTGTATCAGTTCTTCGTCAATGGCTTGGAAATAAAGTCGAAACCGGTCAGGACCTACACCCCGTTTCTTATTTTCACCTGTGTAATGTGTGATAAATGAATCACGTACAAAAGTGATAATAATCATCAATGGATACCACGCGCTCCACCGATCTTTCTGTGTTCTTTTCCCATCTTGGAATATGCCGTCAGAGAATTTGCCGACGCCCTCACTCAAGCTCATACCAACGAAAGGAACACCTGAGGTTTTTACGTGAATGTCAGGATGAACAAGTGATACCAAGATCGTTCATAACCAATTCCTTGCTGAAATTAGAAGACCAACCCTTCGGTGAAATACAACGTGCCATATTGGAAAAACATATCAACATCAAAACATTGAAACCAAAAAAGAATTTTGAAGATCTCACGAGAAAAGACGACATTTTGAAGCCTCAATACCACCAGATTGGAGAGATTCCCTACGCGAATATTGTCATGTGAAGATGAGGAATCAAGTGTATCGGAAACTGAAAAGTAAACACGATAATAAAATGAAACTGTTGATTGAAAGAAGCCCTTGGACCAACAACGCCAATCATGAATGTGTCGTCAACTTATCAAACAAACAGCTGGATAGAAATGTAACTAGTGCCTTAAGCTACGGTTTAAACTTTGCTTTATCTCTGGCGGAAGGAACAGTGTGGAAATAACTAAAGGACTGTGTAATTTGGAAAAATATAGTGATTTAACGAATGAAGAAGTGAACATGGTTATGGAGTGATTTATGGAAGTATGAAAAATCAGACACCACAAAGTCCCCAAAAGATTTATGGTTGCTATTAATGAACTGAAAAAGATAAAATATACACATGACAAAAGCAGATAAATCAGGCGCCCTTGTAATTTTAAATAAAAGTGAATATATAGAAAAAATGCAAAATCTTTTAGGTGATGATAATACATATAAAGAATTAAATAAGAACCCGATAGACAATGTGAATAGTGGTTTCAATAAGAAACTGAAAAACCTGTTAAAAGGTAACGAAAGCCTTATAAAGAAGTTGTGTGTGACCTCTCCATCGCTACCATACATGTATGGTACAATAAAAACTCACAAAGCAAACTTTCCTGCCAGGCCAATTATCAGTTCAGTTGGTTCCGCATCATACAAGCTAGCGAAGTACTTAGTAGATATTCTCAACCCATTAGAAGGTACCATCTCAAATGCAAATATCAAGAATAATGTGGACCTGATAAATAAACTAAATAGTGTAGAGATTAATAGTGAATCCAGGCTTGTAAGTTTTGATGTTGTATCACTATTCACAAAAGGTGCCAATAGATGATCTGATGGCGTTTTTATCTGAATTGTTAGAGAACACACAGCTGGATATCCCATTTCCTAAAAGTATTTTAATTGAACTGATTAAATTATGTGTAAAGATTGTAAATTTGAATTTAATGGTAAATTTTACTCACAAAATTTTGGTATGGCAATGGGAAACCCTCTATCCCCAGTGTTAAGTAACTTATATATGGAATTTTTGAAAAGAAGATATTAAACAACATAATCCCACGTAATGTAACATGGTTTAGGTATGTTGACGACATAATTTGTGTATGGCCAGGAACCAAGATGTAAAAAACTTTTTGCCAAGTTAAATCAATTAGTACCATCAATTAAATTCACGATGGAAATGGAAAATGATGGGTGCTTACCGTTTTGGATGTCCCCATACGAAGAAATAGTGGTGGGTTTAAATATAGTGTGTATAGAAAACCCACTAATATTTCCTCCTATGTGCATTTCTATTCTGGACAAAGCAAGAAGGTTAAAAAGTCAGTGTTTTCATCTATGTTTTTAAGAGCATTACGGGTATGTAGCCCTGAATATATTGATGATGAAATAGATAAGATTAGGAATGCAGGCAAAAAATTGAAATATCCTGATAGTGTATTAAACAGTGCATTTGAAGCGGCAAAAAAGACTATGTATCAAAACCAGAAAGAACCTTACAACACAAAAAATTTGCTTGTTTTGCCTTATAATAATAATATGAAAGATATCCCTCATCTTCTTAAATATTTTGGTGTTAATGTCGCATTTAAGAACAATACAACAATGAAAAATGTATTTATCAAGAACTCCCCAGACAATACTAAAGGGTGTGTATATAAAATTCCGTGTAAGTCTTGTGACAACTTTTATATTGGCCAAACCGGGAAAGCACTGGAAAAAAGAATTGAACAACATAAGAAATGTGTGAGATATGCACTAGGGAACAGTGGTATATTTGTACATGTTAGTGAGAACAATCATGCTATCAACTGGGAAGGGGCAAAAGGATTGTATATTCAATAATGCACTGGAAAGGAACATCATTGAATCTAGCTTTATAAAAGAAGTTACAACCATAATATGAATATCAGTCAAGGGATGTATAAACTTGATCCTTTAATATCAAAAGAAATTTGTAAATTGTTTAAACTTTAAGGTAGGCAGTAGAGATGTATGAAAATAGGATTATCATATTTGTAAACACTGTACGAGGGTAGTAATGTTAATGAGTTACCAAACTCCGCCTCCATGACACCTGCCAGGTGTGGATCTGAGGTGGGGTATGGTCTGTTTATCAGCAATGTCCCCTGAGAGTCTATTGTGATTTTTAGCCAAATGAGTTTTAAAGGCCACTCCTACCTCGACACCGGCCTGAGTGGGGATATGGAGTCTCTAACGGTTGTGTATGTTCGTCAGTACTGTTCTTGTAGTGTATATATTTGTGACTTCTCACACTCTGTATCAGTCCTTCGTCAGTGGCTTGAAATAAAGTCGAAACCGGTCAGGACCTACACCCCGTTTCTTATTTTTCACCTGTGGTAATGTGTGATATTTGTATATATATATGATATATATATATATATATATATATATATATATATATATATATATATATATATATATATATATATATATATGTGTGTGTGTGTGTGTGTGTGTGTGTGTGTGTGCGTGTACATGCATGTGTGTGTATACATATTATAAACAGAACAGAATATGAAGTTTAGGCCAAAGGCCAAGCACTGGGACCTATAAAGTCATTCAGTGCTGAAAGGGAACATGACAGTAAGAAGGTTTGACAGTGCAATAGGAGGAAAACCTTGCAGTTGCACTATGAAATAATTGTTAGGAAGGGTGGAAAGTCAGGTGGAAGAAAGAATATAAACGGAGGAACAGTAAAAGGAATAAAAGAAGTTGCAGCCAAAGGAACGCCGGAAAGACCGACCCTCATGTAATGCCTACAGTGCACCACGTGAGGTACACTGACGGCACTACTCCCTACGGGGCATACACGTTTCATATATATATATATATACATATATATATATATATATATATATATATATATATATATATATATATATATATATATATATATATATATATATATAGAGAGAAGAGATATATAGAGAAATAGATAGAGAGAGAGAGAGAGAGAGCTGTACCATTATACATACATACACATATACACACACACACAACACACACACACAACCATATATATATATATATATATATATATATATATATATATATATATATATATATATATATATATATATATATATATATATGTGTATGTGTGTATGTGTGTGTGTGTGTGTGTGTGTGTGTGTGTGTGTGTGTTCAATTAAATCAGTAATTGTATGTTCGTTACATTCTTCATTTTGTAAATAGTTCAGGATTGCTTCTAGCCAAGTTTCGTATGGGAAAGAGTTCTTGATTGCATTTTCGGTCCTATTTCTAATGGAATATTCAGGCCCTGTTTGCTCTTCTGCCATGTTTCTCAATTAACGTCATGAGAGTTAATTTTTGGTTTTGTTTCACATTTTCCAGGGTTTTTACACAACTCGGAGGGGAGGGGTATCAACCCGGTGTGTATCAACCTTTGCCAAAGCCCAGGGTTAACTCATGCTAAGTAAAGTAGACGGCCACACGAAGATATCGTTTATTAATATAATTTGTAGGCCACACAGTATAGAAATGGGTGTATATAATACTTTGATCCCCGAAGGGCTAGTACTAAACACGGAATCCCTTGGAGCTTCCGCCATGTTTAGTACTAGCACCTCGGGGTAATATGGTATGGGTTTATCTTGGACTTTGACAGAGGTGGATACATCTGGGCTAAACCGAGGGAAGGAATTGTGTTTTTTTCCGGTGGATTTTGATTTATAATTAATATTTTGTTTCTGACAAGGTTATTATCCATTTGCTGGTAATTAGAAATGCTCTCCATTGTTTAGCGTCACTTATACATCAGTAATTGAGGTTATTCCCGTAGGGTTGACCTGTAGCACTGGTGATAGTGTCCCAGATATGACATGTTGCTTGATCTTTTGCATCTCATAGATCCCAAAACTACTTTCATTGTTTTGGAAATACAATAAAGATATTACATTCAGATATTGAACTAAAGTTTTATAAATATATTAATTTTCCAGTCCGGTAAAGAGAGAGAGAGAGAGAGAGAGAGAGAGAGAGAGAGAGAGAGAGAGAGAGAGAGAGAGAGAGAGAGAGAGAGATATTGCTTCATTCGTGGAAGGTAATTGGTAAATTTTTATTAACTATCTTGTTGAAAATACTTCAGATCTATGCAGTGGAGTATGCAATTTTTTCTCTCTAGTGTTAAGTTTCGGAACTTTCTACTTTCGTTCTTCTTGATTCATAAAACCTACCCTAAATAAAGAGGCAGAAAATTGTTCCCATTTTTCTTCTCCTTCCCTTCCATGTTTTCTTCTGCCCTGATTTAGGAGCTGCTTGAATTCTCAGGTTAGATTGTATCAATATATGATAAGAAAATATTTGCCCATGTTATAGGAGCCTTTAATCATGTTAAGAGCCTGGCATTTCAGCAACTTTAAATAAGTGGAATACGATATTTAATTACATGAAAAGAGGACCACGTCTAAAAAGAGTGCTACG
>NC_089786.1:40757598-40775098 GCF_040412425.1 Macrobrachium rosenbergii | reverse complement strand
TTTTATATTATTAAAAGACTAGTGGAATAATGTAAATAAAAAAACTTGAATTGGGAAAAAATATAAATTTTATTCACTTAGAGAATAAAGGATCCTATTAAAACATTAATGGGATAATGCGAGTTAAAACTTGAAATGAAAATACATTATTTAGAAAAATAAAATTTAGTACAGTTTTTTTAACCTTAGGAATTAATTTTTCATTTCGTAATTATGAGCAATACCCTTCAGGAATTCAATAGGCTCTGATGACTCAATTCCATTACTATTTTTTTTATTCTTTCATCAGCATTTCTATATTTCTTTAGCTTTTTGGGAGGTGGATATCCAGCGATTAATTTTTCTAGAAATGCATCACGTCCTTTCTGAACTTTCTCAAGGCATCAATAAATTTCAGATGGAAGGATGATGCATTCTAGTTCGAACTGTAGACGTCGATTGGCAGCTTCAGCGTGATTGTTACTGCGATCTTCATCATTTACAGTGCGTTCATAAAGGTTCCAGATCTCGGGAGCAAACATAGGTTCATTCTTGCATTTCGACGCCTATTCTGTCGTCCAATATAAGTGTCTTCGAACCAATGGAACAAAGGGTATTAGTTCGTCTGGAAGACCCGCTGCTAGTGTAGCCTTGTATTCGTCCATCTTTTCTAATGGCACAAAGGCGAGCGCTATAATCATTTTAGCCCATAACCAAAGTCCGAGTCGGTTTTATAGCGATTCGATAAACCCAATGAAACAAGATGTCTGTGCATGTTTTGGGTTAGATGGAAAAAGCATCCTCTTAATTCGAGCGGTGGGAAATGCATCTTGAAAGGCATGAATGGCAGCTTGCTCAAAATCACAAATTATAGAAACTGCTCTCAAATTTGGTCTCTGATGGTTTTAAGTAACTCAAATAAACGAGAATAAGTTAATCTTTGCTTGTTAGGAAGAAGAGCATAAACTATAGGAATAACTCCATCATGCTTCTTAGCCGATATAACATATACTTGATGAAAAAGACTTGGCGCAATGGTGAAAGTTCCGTCGGCAAACCAAATTTCATGAGAAGACTAAATGCTGAAGCCAGCTTATTCTTCCAAATATTAAAATTTCTTACTGCCTTCTCCTGTGTCTCCCAATAGGAATTTTTCTTCCATACCCAGTTGGGGAACATACAGTGTATAGGACTCGGGTATAACTAATTGCTCCAAATGAGATGGGTTAGCTGGCGCTTTGTTTAATAATTTTCGTTTCCTAGTAATAAGTTTTCGCATTGCAGGCAAGTCAGGCCCTATGGCTAAAGCTGCTTGAGAGTCGCCAGTTAAACATTCATTTACTACAACGGTTGGTGGCTCCAGCGTTTCAGCACTTCTTTTCTTAATATTTGTTTTTCAACTTTTCACTTCTACTTTTGCAGCAGATGGTTCATGGGTATGTTGATTCAACTGGCGAATCACTTTTCCCATCCTTCATATGTAATCTTACTTTACACCGATCTTTCTGTTCACATCGCCAGAATTTTAATTCAGAATCACTCTTGCTCGTTGCATCAAAAATAAAAGGTATCCATCGTGAATCACTTGCTTCTTCCACGTTTTGTTAAAATATCTCCTTCCATTTCGTACAATAGGGCTTAGGCGACTGAAAATTCTAAAGCTACCAAAAAAGTAAATGTAAAAAAAAACAATTGTTCAATTGTTAAACAATTGTTTAAAATGGGAATTAATTGCGCTATAACTGTTTATCTATTTGATGGCTAAATGTCGTTTAATAGTGACAAAGTAGTCATTTGACGCCTAACAGTCTCTCCGCCGAAAATTTCTATATGCCAAATCGGCTACGCCAGAATCAGCCAAGCCGAAACAAACGACTTTTCCAAACGGGCTACGCCAAAAGTCTCATTATATATATATATATATATATATATATATATATATATATATATATATATATATATATATATATATATATATATATATATATATATATATATATATATATATATATATATATATATATATATATATATATATATATATATATATATATATATATATATATATATATATATATATATATATATATATATATATATATATATACATATATATATATATATATATATATATATATATATATATATATATATATATATATATATATATATATATATATATATATATATATATATATATATATATATATATATAACTGACCAACCCAGTGCTGCTAGGATAAACTCTGAATGACAGTCTATGGGTAGGGGAAGGGAAGAGGGAAGGGTAAGAGGGCTGGGAGGAGGAGGGAAGGGAAAGGGTAGGGAAAGGGAAAGCGAAGGAAGTGAGGAGGGAATGGGGATGGAAGGAGGAATGGGAGGGGGGAAGGAGGAATGGGAGGGGAGGGTGAGGGAGAGACATAGGGGAGGGAAAGGGGAGGTAAAGTTGCCTTCCTCTATTAGAAGAGAATTAAAGGCATGCCACTGAACTAAGACAATAAATAAAAAAAAACTTTGTATTTCTATGATACATACTCATGCGTGTCTCTGTGTTTATGTGTGTTGCGGGGGGAGAAGGTCTGTCTCTCTTGCAACAATAGACGGACCTTTTATTGATTATGTGAAATGCACTACATGGCAAATCGGAGGATAGTTGTGCAGGTATCTGACTTTATCAAAATGTACGAATTCGTAGTGGCTAAACGCACTGCTAATTCGTTACTGTACGAAATTCAGAAACTCAAGGAAGAAATGGAAGTGTGATCTTAGGCCTAGTGGTTGATATCGAAATGATGGATTTATTTTGATAGTGTCTGATCATCCAAGTGTTTGTGTTTTTCTCTGTTTGTGTTTGTGAGAATTCACTGCATTACGTTCAATCAACATGTAAAAATTACTTTGAAAATCTTTTCTTTTGTCCCGAAATTCTCTGAAAACATCTAGTGATCGCAAGATTAGCCCACTTTTCAGAAGGCGATTGCACCCATTTTCGTTTGATATAATGTAGTAGAAAAACATCATCACCAAACATTGATTTTTTTTCTCCAATTCCCTTTGTTTTCTTCTCCTCGATTCTGTGTTTACTTTCTTTGTTGCTACTCCCTTCATTCTTCCCCAAATTTCTCAAATTCCTTTGATTGCATTATGGATATGTGGGATATTTTCTAGAGCTGTTCCTCATCATGTTGACACTGGTCTCCCCTACCGTCCAGATGCCTTACAAACCCCACCCCAACCAGAGGTGGCCAGTCTAACAGAAAACGGAAAACTCAAAACCATTGTGTGTGTCCTTCTCAAAACCTCCATCCCATCTACATTCACTTTGTTTATCTATATAAGTGTTCATTGTTGATTTTATCTTGCTTTATGACTGAATGAAAGTAATTCTAATACTGTCAAAAACATCTGTTTAATTTTGTGGATGTACTAAACTGATTATAGGGCTTGCAGTGGAACAAGTTTAATGACATCACCAACAGAAAAGGTGGTGGATTTTTGCCCAAGCTGCTGGTGACTTCCATAATGTTACTGAAGAAAAGGTGGGCAGCACTGGTAAAACCGAAAATTTTATTTGTTTTGTTTGTGTCCATATGTTTGTCATGAATAGGGCTTTGACTTTGAGTTGTAAACCTTTCTGACATGGCATAGACGCCGTTTGCAAAATTTTGTCTGGGTCTGTCAAACTGTTTTGATTTCTATAGCTTCCAAACAAACATTCAAACATTCACTTTTATTATATACTAGCTGACCAACCCGATGCTGCCCAGAAAAACTCTCAATGACATTTGATAAACTATCTCTCTCTCTCTCTCTCCTGCTTTCTCCTCCCTAACACCCCCAAGTTTACCTGTCATCTCTTCTGTCAGTTCATCGAAACTGCCGTTAAAACTTACGTGCAGACAACAGCATGTGGGTGCAGACAGTCCACTCACTAGAACAGATGAACTGATGGTATTACCTAAATATTTTCCAAATGACTGACAGGTAATTGTATGTGTGGACAGGTTAGCACCAATTTCGTGACACTTTGCCACTGTATTTCACCTGAGAAGCATCTCAGATGTTCTGATCAGAATATGGATAAATTATGTATAAACTTATTCATTTCACTGTTAAATCCTTAAGCGCTATTTGTAGGCCATTATAAGTCAAAATCATAAAATAAAAATCTAAAACAATATTTCCATGTGATACATACAATTTGGTATAGGCCTAGGCGAATAATGTCTTTTTATGATATGCGTTACTATAATGAAAGTAAACTTCACTGTCCAGTTCATAAAAAAACTGAACCAAACCATCAGTTCTAATTTAAACTCATTCATTAATACTTTATGAGAATAGAAGTCTTTTTTTTAATAAGAACTATTTAGTCTATACTCAATTACACCTTTTTCTTTCCTATTATTCTTTCCTATTATTAAGTGAATTGCTGCAAAAGTTAGCCTTCCACGCCCTCATCATATTAAGAAAAAAATTTGCAAAACACTTTCCTGTATGGCTAACTTTAACTCGTGATACATATTTTTATATTGGTTTTAGGGACGTTTTTAGAATAACATAATAAATCACAATTCATTGTCTTTACAATGACATAAAATTCCTTAACGCAGAATTGTGTATAAAGTTACACATACAGCATCCAAAAACTTGGTCAATTTGTACAATAATGTAATCATGAGTAAAAAAATCTTTCCCTTCTTAGAGGAATGTTAGGCAATCAGTTATTTATTGTTTTAAATAAATATGCATTGATGAAAGATAGAAATGAATAAATATCATTTTAATATGTAACCATAAATAATATTTTTTTCCCTAAATGATGGGCACACTTGCTGTGTATGATTACATCAGCAAAAGGTATAAACTGACCTATTATGTAAGCTGTGAGCACTTCATGTTACTCGAAGTGCATTAGTTGCCTTTTCTTAATTTCCTTTTTATTTACATCCAATACATTTACCCTCCAAGTGCCTTTTGGAAAAGATTTCCAGATGTTATGATCTCCGTTTCTGTGAAGTAGTAATCTAGAATTTTCAGTCATTATCTTTCAGTTAATCAGTACCAAGCAATTTAAAAAGAAATTTATCTTCTGTAAGCAGTGAAGTTTTTTGCTAATTCACACGATAATTAATTCCAACCCCTGAAGTGTCCAAGATGATATTTCGATTATTCCAGCACAGCAAACAACGTGTTATTCCTCCTACCCAATGTTGGTGATCATGTAATAAATGACATAGGATCGTGTTTAGGACCATTCTAACACCACACACAAAAAGGGATGTGTTTATTGACTTATTATAATATATAGCACCTTCAAACATATGTATGAATGGGCAGGGCAAATGACTTGTGATTATCGCTTTGCGCATGATGAAGAGGTTGCCAGATGTCTCGTATGTAAAATTAACAGTTATTTTTCGATATATATATATATATATATATATATATATATATATATATATATATATATATATATATATATATATATATATATATATATATATATATATATATATATATATATAGGTGGAAAGCAAGGGCGTTATCCACTAGGCCCTTGCTTTCCACCTGAGAGATGACGTGAGTCAGAAATTTATTTCTGTTCCACACGTGATTGTGTGTTGATGATTTATATATATATATATATATATATATATATATATATATATATATATATATATATATATATATATATATATATATATATATATACCTTTTATGGGTGCTTACTCTTACAAAGAAGTAGGTATTAAAGTTATGGAATCATTTGAGGTATAATGATATATCATCTCAACTTCTATATTATATATACAAAAAGTTGTTGGCCAATGTTTGATTGTTCATTATGCAGATGCTGGCTTACACTTTTTTTTTGAATCGTACATTGTTGTTCTTCTCTCTAGGTAATAATTTAGTAATAAACCTCATATATAGAGATAGATTTCGCTCCAAAGTGTTTGAGAGAGAGAGAGAGAGAGAGAGAGATAGAGAGAGAGAGAGAGAGAGAGAGAGAGAGTTTGGTGGTGATGCTATGATTCTTAAACAGAAGTAATGGGATGCGTATGTGCAAATTGCCAAAGAGCACTATGTGTAAAATTTTAAAATGATGCAATACGCTACTGTGATTCCAGAAATTTATCTGATATGTAAATTTTGGGTTTGCTGACTCGAATCACTCGATTATTGTAAAGCAATGGTTGTATTTGTATTGATAAATATGTCCAGATGGTTAACAAAACATGCCCCCCATAGTTCGGGTAAAAGGATGCCGCATTGGTTAATGATATTGAAAGTTCTCTCTCGACTGGAATGAGTTAATGTACTATACGAATGGCGACGTAAAGTTTGCATTCTTTACAAAAGAAGAATGACTATGATCTCAATTTAAGATGATAAGGGCGTTTTTCTTATCACACTAAAGTGAAAGACTTCCGTGACAGTGATGGCAATTAAACTTCTGCAAATATACAAAGTAGCAGTGCGTACTATGACTGAAATGACAAAGCGGTGGCTCATTTAACAGATGAATGTTACTCCAAGATGGCCGCCTTGTCTTGACAATTCAAGGTCGATTGCACCCACGTATTTGTACAAGGTGAATGACTCATTGCCTACCAGCCATGTGTATGAACAAGCACATGCACACACTCACTAAGTTCTCTTTGCTATTTGCGATACAAAGTTAAATACACAGATCTATTCTGTGTGAATTACATACAAACAGATTTTGACGTTAAGGACACTTTTGAAACACAGCTACTGCTTTATGGACTAAGAATTTTGCAAAGGGTGAGTTCCTCATTGGATGAGTGGGTATCATTCTCAGCTAGCACTCATCTGGTCCCACGTTCGATTCTCAGACCGGCCAATGAAGAATTAGAGGAATTTATTTCTGGTGATAGAAATTTATTTCTCGTTATAATGTAGTTAGGATTACACAATAAGCTGTAGGTCCCATTGCTAGGTAGCCAATTGGTTCTTAGCCACATAAAATAAATCTAATCCTTCAGGCCAACCCTAGGAGAGCTGTTAATCAGCTCAGTGGTCTGGTTAAACTAAGTTATACTTAACTTGAAAAGGTGAACTAGTTGTAACTCCGAGCGGGAAATGAGTCAGAGCGAGGATGGTATGCCTGGTGTGGCTGTGGCGGGTTGCAAACGCGGCAATTTCTATCCTACGTGGAGGTAGTAAATTCCACTGCCCTAATTGACGAGAAACGGTACAATTTTCTCACGATGCATGCGTTCACTGATTTCAGCTAGCTAATTCCTGACTGGCTATCAAGGCTAAATAATTTCATGCAAAATTTGCCACATGAAAGGCTCCCTAGCTAATTCACTATCATGCAGCTAACTCACTTTTCTCCTACGCTTCACTCTCTTCCTTTACAGGTTTGTGTGAATTTTAAATTCTTTAGGTGACGACTCTACACTTTCTATTCACAAAAATGTAGCATGTGTTATTCACTAATTTGCACTTTCCTGTTCATGAGTGCAAATGAAAAATTTTATCCTCTGTTAGAAACAGCAATACCTTACATTTTGTGGTTTCAGATTGAAGTAGAGGATTGTTGTGCAGGCTCGTTTCAATTGCTATAGACGGAGTTTGGGGGGGTGGTGATTTTACTTGAATTTTTACGTTAAATCTAGTTCCCACTAATCAGTAACATACTGGTAAGTTTGTCAATGTTATGACTTCCGAGGGGAGGACTACATTTTATGTTACCTTTGCTAATTATAGCCTTACGGAACCCTCGCAAGACCTCAAACAGAATGGATAAAAGCAAAATTAATAAATGGAAGGTCACCAAGTGAGACTGTGTTTCTTAACACTTTCCACACACAAGGTGGTAAATTTAGCAGTGGGAATCATGGACAAATCTCACTAAGATAAAACATGTGAAAAAGGCACAACAGTAATCAACTGAGTTGGCGGTTAATGCATCAATTTAACGCAAAAGGATGTATGTAGATGGCCACATGCAAGTGGTCATTAAGCCAGTCAGCAATGCAATGATATCAGCCCGGGTTTGAGCAGATTCCTCTAGTAATCAGGAACACAGAAGAATGGCTACATTGGTAAATGGCACTGATAACACTCCTGGAAGAGAATTAGTTACAGATAAAACTACTAACGAAGTACTATCTCCCTAGAATGAGTTAACACACAAGTTGGAGGGTATTGCATTAATCTACTCACATCTTGTTAATGGCGCTCCTCCATGGGATGCTCAGAGAAACTTCCTTCTGGAACACATTGCACTGGACTGTAGAAACAAAAGCCTGGACAACAAAAACCTGGACAACAACAGCAAAGAAGAGGAACCACACAACTGTGTTGAAACAGCTGAGGGAAAAGACCAAGGCCAGGAAGAGGACCGATATGATCAAGTGCGGAAGGTGGAAGAGGAACAAAACAGGATGTATCACAACGCCCAGTGAGAGAAGGACGACGACGGGAAGCAATGGGAGGACCTGACGCAGATGGTGGAGGATCTAATTCAGGGAGATGAACAAAAGGATTGCTGAGGAAGCCCAATCTAAGGCAGCAGTCCAGGAGGGACAGACAGCGGAAGTGATCATACTGCCAGCCACAAGTAGCTGATGGAGGAATTCTGGCTGGCTGTGCAGCAAGAAGGACGCAGGGCTTGAGAAATCCGAAAGGCAGTGTGGATGAGTCACAGGTTGACTTGATGACTGCGGGGTCGAAGACGCACCTCTGCAGCATGGGAGGATTTCCAAGATCCTTCCTAGATTCCTTTGAAGGCATCCCCCCATGCCTCCTCTGAAGGAGTTTCTCCCCACAACTTCCGAGGTTCCTCTGAAGGTGTTCCCCCACACCTTCCAAGATTCCTCTTAAGGTGTTCCCCCCCACCTTCCGAGATTCCTCTGAAGGTGTTCCCTCAAGAAGGAGTGACTGGGGTTCCTCCCTAGCTGCCTTTGGTGTGCGTTCAACAAAGCAGTCATTAGGCCAGTCTGTGACCCATTCATTTGTCTCTTGGAGTTGTCTGGATGTCATCAGTCAAGCTCATCAAGCTCGTCTCCTAAAAGAAATCAGAAGCTGTCAGGTCCACATAAGGTAGGGTATACCAATTTTAGACATAGACAACTTAGCCTCTGTCATTGAAACTGGATTTCTGCCCACTTTTTGGATGGTGGCCTGTCTCCTTAAGGAAATTAGTGAATATCAGGCCCACTTAAGGTTGGATATACCAGTTCGAGACATAGGCAACTTAGCCTCTGTCACCAAAACTGTATTTCTGCTTACCTTTTTGGTGGTGGCCTGTCTCCTTAAGGAAATCATTGGCTGTCAGGTCCACTTAAGGTTGGACATACCAGTTCAAGATGTAGGCAACTTTGCCTCTGTCATTGAAACTGGATTTCTGCCTACCTTTTGGATGGTGGCCTGTCTCCCTCTGGAAATCAGTGGCTGTGAGGTCCACTTAAGGTTGCTATAGCCTACCATTTCAAGACATAGGCAACTTTGCCTATGTCATCAAAACTGGATTTCAGCACACCTTTTGGATGGTGGCCTGTCTTCTTAAGGAAATCAATGACTAGCAGGCCCACTTAAGGTTGGGTATACCAGTTCGAGACATAGGTAACTTTGCTTCTGTCATCGAAACTGGATTTCTGCCCACCATGTAGATGGTGGCCTGTCTCCTTAAGGAAATCAGTGGCTGTCAGGTCCATTTAAGGTTGCGTATACCAGTTCGAGACATTGGCAACTTTGTGTCTGTCAATGAAACTGGATTTCTGCCCACCATTTGGATGGTGTCTGTCTCCTTAAGGAAATCAATGGCTGTCAGGTCCACTTAAGGTTGGGTATACCAGTTCGAGACAAGGGTACCTTTACTTCTGTCATCGAAACTGGATTTCTGGCCCCCATTTGGATTGTGGCCTGTCTCCTTAAGGAAATCAGTGGCTGTCAGGTCCACTTAAGGTTAGGTATACCAGTTTGATACATAGGCAACTTTGCCTCTGTCATTGAAACTGAATTTCTGCCCACCTTTAAGATGGTGACTTGTCTCCTTAAGGAAATCAGTGGCTGCCAGGTCCACTTAAGCTTGATTATACCAGTTCGAGACACGGGCAACTTTGCCTCTGTTAACAAAACTGGATTTCTGCCCAACTTTTGGATAGTGACCAGTCTCCTTAAGGAAATCAGTGGCTGTCAGGTCCACTTAAGGTTAGGTATACCAATTCTGAGACATAGGAAACTTTGCCTCTGTTGTCGAAACTGGATTTCTGCCCACCTTTTGGTTGGTGGCCCGTCTCCTTAAGGAAATCAGTGGCTGTCAGGTCCACTTAAGTTTGGGTATACCAGTTCGAGATATAGGCAACTTTACCTCTGTTATCGAAACTGGGTTTCTGCCCATCTTTTGGATGGTAGCCTGTCTCCATAAGGAAATCAGTAGCTGTCAGGTCCACTTAAGGTTGGGTATACCAGTTCGAGACATAGGCAACTTAGCGTCTGTCATTAAAACTGGATTTCTGTAAACCTCTTGGTTGGTGGTCTGTCTCCTTAAGGAAACCAATAACTGTGAGGCCCACCTAAGGTTGTTTATACCAGTTTGAGACATAGGCAACTTGGCCTCTGTCATCAAAACTGGATTTCTGTAAACCTTTTGGATAGTGGTCTGTCTCCTTAAGGAAATAAGCAACTGTGAGGCCCACTTAAGGTTGGGTATACCAGTTCGAGACACAGGCAACTTTGCCTCTGTCATCGAAACTGGGTTTCTGCCCATCTTTTGGATGGTAGTCTGTCTCCTTAAGTATATCAATAATTGTCAGGTCACTTAAGGTTGGGTATACCAGTTCTAGACATTGGCAACTTAGCGTCTGTCATCAAAACTGGATTTCTGTAAACCTTTTGGTTGGTGGCCTGTCTTCTTAAGGAAACTAATAACTGTGAGGACCCCCTAAGGTTGGGTATACCAGTTCGAGACACAGGCAACTTTGCCTCTGTCATCAAAACTGGATTTCTGCAAACCTTTTGGATAGTGGTCTGTCTCCTCAAGGAAATCAGCAACTGTCAGGCCCACTTAAGGTTGGGTATACCAGTTCGAGACATAGGCAACTTTGCCTCTGTCATCGAAACTGGATTTCTGCCCACCTTTTGGATAGTGGCCTGTCTCCATAAGGAAATCAGTAGCTGTCAGGTCCACTTAAGGTTGGTTATACCTGTCCAAGACATAGGCAACTTTGCCTCTGTCATCGAAACTGGATTTCTGTAAACCTTTTGGTTGGTGGCTTGTCTCCTCAAGGAAATCAGTAACTGTGAGGCCCACCTAAGGTTGGGTATACCAGTTCGAGACACAGGCAACTTTGCCTCTGTCATTGAAACTGGATTTCTGCCCACCTTTTGGATGGTGCTCTGTCTCCTTAAGGAAATCAATAACTGTCAGGGTCACTTAATCTTCGGTATACCAGTTTGATACATAGGCAACTTTGCCTCTGTCATCGAAACTGGATTTCTGCCCACCTTTTGGATAGTAGCATGTCTCCATAAATAAATCAATAACTGTCAGGGCCACTTAAGGTTGGGTATACCGGTTCGAGACATAGGCAACTTTGTCTCTGTCATCGAAACTGGATTTCTGTCCACCTTTTGGTTGGTGGCTTGTCTCCTCAAGGAAATTAGTAACTGTGAGGCCCACCTAAGGTTGGCTATACCAGTTTGAGACACAGGCAACTTTGCCTCTGTCATTGAAACTGGTTTTCTGCCCACCTTTTGGATGGTGGTCTGCCTCCTTAAGGAAATCAATAACTGTCAGGGTCACTTAATCTTGGGTTTACCAGTCTGATACATAAGCAACTTTGCCTCTGTCATCGAAACTGGATTTCTGCCCACCTTTTGGATGGTAGCCTGTCTCCTTAAATAAATCAATAACTGTCAGGGCCACTTAAGGTTGGGTATACCAGTTCGAGACATAGGCAACTTTGTCTCTGTCATCGAAACTGGATTTTTGCCAATCTTTTGGATGGTAGCCTGTCTCCTTAAGTAAATCAATAACTGTCATGGCCACTTAAGGTTGCATATACCAGTTCAAGACAGGCAACTTTGCCTCTGTCATCGAAACTGGATTTCTGCCCACCCTTTGGATGTAGCCTGTCTCCTTGAGTAAATCAATAACTGTCAGAGCCACTTAAAGTTTGGTATACCAGTTCGAGACATAGGCAAATTCGCCTCTGTCTTTGAGACTGGATTTCTGTCCACCTTTGGATGGTAGCCTGTCTCCTTAAGTAAATCAATAACTGTCAGGGCCACTTAAGGGTGAGTATACCAGTTCGAGACACAGGCAACTTAGCATTTGTCATCGAAACTGGATTTCTGCCCATCTTTTGGATGGTGGCCTGTCTCCTTAAGGAAATCAGTGAGCAGGAGGGAGGGAGGGAGATTCTGGGTGCCATATCTTTCTCTATTTTCAAAATAGGGAAAGACTTAACCCACCTGATGAGCCCTTTGGCAAGGGCGAAATCTCCTCAACAGTAACGAACGTTATTGCACAGGCATGCCCTACAACAAATCCGGATGTATTAAAAGAGGGAGAGTCATTTTAGCCAAACCTAAGGACGTCTACAAAAACATTTTAGACCTTTTGGATGGTGGTCTGTCTTATATCAGTAACAGTCCACATAAACACACAGGCAACTTTAACTCTGCCATTGAAACTACCACATTTTGAGTGAAGACAATAAAGAATACTCACTTAAGGTTGGGAAACTATGGATATGCAGTCATTAATGTCAGATTTCTGCCCACCAAAGAAAAGAACTGTCTCCATTAAACAGGAAACCATGTTACCTTCAGCTAGTCAACTGAGATTCAAAAATTTGTCTCGGACAACATGCTGAAAAAAATTGACTTAAAATAGACTTATGAAATCTGTTAATTAATTCTGATACCACGTTTCTAGGCCATATGATGTCATAGGCAGTTCACCTTTTTTATTGCTGAAATCACCTCTAAATACTTGAATTAGAGGAACAATAATTTTGCACTGTCATAAACATTATTTTCACATTTTGGATTCATTCCTTAAATAAATCTTAAGGTTGGGATAACTGTGAAAAAAGTTAGACAAAATTTAAAAATCGAAAAATTTTTGATGGTAGCCTGAAATTTATAAATCAAAGAGAAAATACAATCGCAATTTGATATTAGATATAGATGCAACTTTGCCTCTGTTCGAAACATTTTGTTACCCTTTGGATGTAGCCTGTCTCCTTGAGTAAATCAATAACTTCAGACCCTAGTCACAGTTCGAAATAAAACATTGAAATTTCTGTCCACCTTTGGATGGTAGCCTGTCTCCTTAAATAAACCAATAACTGTAAGGGCCACTTGTATACCAGTTCAAGAAAGGCCTTAGCATTTGTCATCGAAACTGGATTGAAGCCCATCTTTTTTGGCCTGTCTCCTTAAGAAATCAGTAGCAGGAGGCAAGTGAGTTTGTGTGTTTGTTTATTTTCAAAATAGGGAAAGACTTCCGGTATGTTTGTGTTTGGCAAGGGCGGAGGGGTCAAGGGGTTTGAACGTTGTTCAAGAGGCATGACCTACAACAAATCCGGATGTATTAAAAGCCAGAGAGTCATTTTAGCCATAATTAAGGACGTCTACAAAAACATTTTAGACCATTAGGATTTTAAAAATAAAGATAAAAATAAATAGATAAATGAAACAATATAAGAATACATCTTGAAACTATGGATAAATCTGTCAGCTGACCAATGTAAAAAATTATTTTTACAATGGGAAAATGTTTTAAACTAGTCAAATCAGATTCAAAAATTCTGACAAAACTGAAAAAATTGACTTAAAATAAACTTAAAATTGTTAATTGCTGATTTTATATATATAATACTAAAATTGCTATTGTTTTTTTAAATTAACTAAATTTTTATGCTGATTTTTTTACAATTAGTTAAACTACAAAGTTAAAAATCGAAATTGCTTTTTATTAGTTAAACTAAAATGAATTTATTGTTAAATTTTTTGACATACAAAAATTCAGCTGCTGCAGTTTTTACATTGTAAACAAAAAAATGTTACTGCTTTTTATTTGGTAAACTAAATGCTATTGCTTTCTTATACTGTAAACTAAAAATGCTACTGCTTTTTTATAATGTAAACTAAAATTACTACTGCTTTATTATTAGGCAAACTAAAAACACTACTGCTTTGTTATAATGAAAACTAAATTTGCTGCTGTGTTTTTAGGCAAACTAAAATTGCTACTGTTTTTTTTTTAGGGAAACTAAACTGGCTGCTGCTATTTTATGTTGTAAACAAAAAAATATCACTGCTCTTTATTAGGTAAATCAAAATGCTACTGCTTTTTATAATGTAAACTAAAATTGCTACTGCTTTTTATAATGTAAACTAAAATTGCTACTGCCTTTTTATAATGTAAACTAAAATTGCTAATGCTTTTTTATGCAAACTAAAATTGCTACTGCTATTTTATAATGTAAACTAAAATTGCTAATGCCTTTTATAACGTAAACTAATATTATTACTGCTTTTTTAAAAAAGTATATGCAAATATTATAATTGATAAATTGCTACTGCTTCTGCTTTTTTTATAATGTACACTGAAATTTCTAATGCTTTTTTGTAATGTAAATTAAAATTGCTACTGTTTTTTATAATGTAATCTAAAATTATTACTGCTTTTTTATAATATAAATTGAATTGTTACTGTTTTTTTTATAAACTATATGCAAAAATTCCAACAAGAAAATAAGTAACCAGAAATCCCAAAGGCAAAAACAAAGATCAAAACGAAACACAAAACGGAAAAGAGGCAAAAGAATACAAAACTGTCTACTTAGTGTTTTTCGTCAAGGTAAACTCTCCACGCGCCAACGACTGTTCGCACCTTTAAGATTATTGAGACATCTCTCAAGACCTCACCGACACAACTTCAGAACTTATAAACAGAACAGCACATATATATATATATATATATATATATATATATATATATATATATATATATATATATATATATATATATATATATATATATATATATATATATATATATATATATATATATATATATATATATATACTGTATGTATTTCCTGGATTTCTAGATTTGTAGAATACTTTTATAGGCCGGCAACGGAACTTTATTTATTTGGCCTTGGAAATCTGACTACGTTAAGGGAAATCATAAAAAGAAAAGAAAAAGGGGATGATTCACATGAGCTTAGGGCATTATTCCATGAGGAAATGTTACATAAACACTTTGGTTAAATTAAGTAATTATATTTACAATAAAAGAATCAAAAGAAAATGGTTAAATGAATTATTAGGAGGCTTGCAAAGCCTGAAGATCTTCCTACTGGAGTCTTGAATGGTGACAAGGCACAGTCCAAGAGGAATCCACAGCAAACTGGTCCCTCTGCAAGAGAGAGTTAAACATTACACGCCAGTAAAGGAAAATATAACCCATACAATGACTCAAAGCTACACTGATGGTGCCAAGGACTCGAGGAATGAATGCACAATTTACACTGGAGCACAAAACACTGGAAATGGCACTGAATAAAATGGCACAAAGGATAAAGAATTATACTGGTACTCAATAAACACTTATAATGGCAAACTGTCGTGACTGAAAGGTCTTTACTCGTACTTTACCTTAGGGGAACCGGGTCTCTGGCGAAGAATGATGAGGGGCAATCACACACGTGGCACTGTACACTAATCACATGGACGGTCCGTTCGAGTATGACTGTAGAACTGGATTCAAGTCCGGAGCCTGGTGTGGACAGGGTGACAGGGAGGGAACAGATAAATAACCGTCACTTGTCTGCCAACAACTCATAGCATCCCCCCACATGTGTACGGCTAACTGCAAAGAGCTTCCTGTCCAAGCTCCTTTTAATGCAGCCGTAAAGGGTAGGGGCCCCAATGTCGGGCCCATGTTGTGACCGGGCTGAAGATCTGTCATTTTCCAGGTGTTCCGACCATCTGCTTGTATCTCCCCAGGTAACCTGTGGAAAGACAATTCAGCCAGCTCAATCTGCCTTTAGAATGGCTGTTTTAAGCAGCTTAGTTGGACTAAGCTGCTTAAGGGAGTGACACTCAGCCTCTGATCCTTGCCCCTTTCGACTGTGCCACACACACACACACACACACACACACACACACACACACACACACACATATATATATATATATATATATATATATATATATATATATATATATATATATATATATATAGGTTCTTATGTTTTTTCATAATGCTGTTTAGAGAGTAATCAAATGTACTTTTCCTCACAATTGATGCAAGTTATTCGTACAATACAATATGGTCCATCAAATTAAATCGAGTAAAAAGATAAGATGAAGACCACCTGGGGCGTGAATAGTACCTAAAAGCTATAAGCATCAAACATTCTCAGCGGGATGTCTCAAAATGACATTTCCTTCTCTTGAGTAGCCTATCTGGGGTTCTTGTACTGCATGGAAAAGGGTATATAAACCTGTTTATTATAACATTGTAAGTTTTTCCATTTGCAGAAAATTAAAACAAGCGTTGATAATCTATTAATCCGCTCATAAGATAAGAAGACAAAAGGCTTAATGTTTTATATATATATATATATATATATATATATATATATATATATATATATATATATATATATATATATATATATATATATATATATATATATATATATATATATATATATATATATATATATATATATATATATATATATATTACATTAAGCCTTTTGCCTTATTATCTTATGTGCGCATTAATAGTGTATTAGCGCTTGTTTTCTTTTTCTGCAAATGGAAAACTTACAGTATTTTAATAAACAGGTTTATATACCTTTTTCCATGCAGTACAAGAACCCCGAATACGCATGAGAAGGAAAGGTCATTTTGAGGCACCCCGCTGGGAATGTCTGATGGGTATAGCTGTTATGTACTATTTGCGCCCCAGTTGGTCTTCGTCTCATCCTTTTCTCGATTTAATTTGCTGGACCCTATTGTACTGTACGAATAACTTGCATCAATTGTGAGGAAAAAATACATTTGATTACCATCTCTACAACATGATTAAAAACATAAGAACCTGTAATTACTCGTTGAAACCGTCTTAGGTGATTGCCCTTTGTAGCTTATAAAACCAGTTGCTGAACAAGCAGTCAGTCTAATCGTAGTCGCCGGAGTTTGAGGGAAAGAAGAGAAAAAAACAACCCTCCTGGTATTCCAATCTAAATCAATCTTCATCTATCTTGAAGTTCCCTTCTGTTTCTTTTTCATCTTTTATCTGAAGACTTTCTCTTCCACGTGGTAGTTTCCTCATTTGTTTGTCTTTCCCTCTTCTGTCTTTATTTTGTTTCGAGAAGGGATTTTCTATTGCGGCAAAATTGATTCGAAAAGTTTGAATGTGTCGGACACTAAACAAGTACCAAGGACGTTGTATCAGCCTTGCCTGTTTAATATCTATTTATCTAAAGGCTATTTTTTTTCATTTTTT
>NC_089786.1:40712598-40752598 GCF_040412425.1 Macrobrachium rosenbergii | reverse complement strand
CATAGTAGAGAATTGTTCGTAACGTGAATCGTCATAATTATATGTAAAAAAAATCATGCAAATTTAATTAAGAAAAAATTGAAGAGTGATGTAAGTATATTGAATTCTAATAGACTAGTCAGTGCTACTAGGTCTGGCCCAAATCGTTCTCGTTTGTGTCAGGAGAGACTCAATGCAACGAAAATAAGCCTTTACAGTAAACACGTAATGACTTCGCTTTCTGTTTTATTTTAAAAAATCAAATATATGAACTCTTGGGGTGTTGATATATTAACTGGCTAATTTAATTACAAATATTTTTCTCTTTACTCAACTCATTTTACTCATTATTCACTTTTAAATCAGAAATCGGTATTCTATTGGTGTGAGGTAATTTGCAGAGCATTCGTCCATTTCATTTCTTTTTCTTCATGAAAGCCTCATTTTTCCTCTGCTGGCATCAGGTCGAATGCTTTGTCTTTTTAACTGCCATTATCACTCTCAATTTTTCTGCCTTTAAAAATTATAGTCGAACTACTTTTGAAAAAATGTACATAGACATTGTTTTTCCACCGGATTCGCTTATTTACTTCTTCATAATGAATATTTGATTCTTTTGTGGAGGGCAAACAAAGAAACAAAAGTGATTTCAGTTTTGTGTGCTGTTATTAATCTTTTATTTTGTTGTTGTTGATGTTGTGATGTTTCAACAACCATACATCCACAGTCAGTAAACCTAAAAACACTAACCTTTATAGCTAACAGTCACAGAACAAAATGCCTATGAGAAAAAAATGTAAAAATGGAGCTAATTAAAGTAACAAGTAGAAAGCAGAAAATTTGGTGATGCAAAGACTTACTAATTTTTATGGAAATTTTCCTCTTTTTTCTATTTCCTTTGATAAGACTTGATTGCTATCGCTATCTTTTCCTGCACTTCATGATTTATGATTCGAACGCATCTTAGAAAGGACACTAACGCTCAGAAGGAGTGCATTTTCTAAAGTAAATCCGACAGTATCATCAACAGCAGTGAATGATGACTTCCTCCTTAGGCTCAGTTTGATTTCTGTAAGTGAATTTTCTTTCTGTAATTGTTTAATTTGTTCTTTTTACTCAGATTCTGAAAAGAAACAAGTAAAAAATGCCCCAAAGTTTCTTCGGCGTAATTGAGTTTTCTGTACAGCGTATAATGCTGTATGAAACTCTCAGCCCCGGCTCATGAAAGTATCAGACGTGGCCCATGAAACTTTCTGCCAAGGCCCGTTGGTGACCTGTGTTGTTGGCACCTATAGCGGTGCCAGTAGCACGATCATGGCTAAATATAACCTTAAATAAAATAAAAACTACCGGGGCTAGAAGGCTGCAATTTAACATGTTTGTTGATTAGAAGGTGGATGATCAACATACCAATTTGCAGCCCTCTAGCCTCAATAATTTTTAAGATCTGAGGGAGGACAGAAAAAGTGCAATAGTTTTCTTTTACAGAAAGCTAAAAATAGGCCGAGAATATTGAGGCCCGTTTCTTTGCTTGTTCTGATTCATCTTGTTGCCGAAGGATAGGGTTGTCCCTCCAGAAATGGGACTGGATGGCCCCTGGGATGCGCCCTGGGATGCGCCCAGATGTTCAGGCCAGACTTCAGGGTGATGATCTAGTTGGAACAACAAATGTGCCTACACATTACAAGCAGGAGCGGTATTGCTTGATGGACATCAAATTGCCATATTCTAACATCTTGTTTTCACCTTTTAGTTTCCTGTAAAATAAAACTATTGTGCCGGCTTTGTCTGTCCGTCTACCCTCAGATCTTAGAAACTACAGAGGCTAGAGGGCTGCAAATTGGTATGGTGACCATCCACCCTCCAATCATCAGACATATCAAATTGCGGCCCTCTAACCTCAGTAGTTTTACTTTATTTAATGTTAAATTCAGCCATAATCGTACTTCTGGCAGCGCTATAAGTACCAAGTTCCGTGGGTGAGTTTCATGGGACGCGGCTAAGAGTTTTATGGGTCATGGCTGAGGTTACCTCCGGACAGAAATCGGCGCATCTTTTACTTGTTTAATAAGATCTTACTTTGAAAGCAATAGGTTGAGATATACTCAAATACTGCAACGTTCTTTTTTTTCTGCGTATGTGAGTTTTACTAATCGCGAAAAAATATTCAGTTTTAATTAAATCTTGAGTGTAATCTTTGCATACATCCATCCATCACTTCTTCGGTGGCCGAAAAAACCTCGATGAAATATTTTAAAAGTTCCTTAATACCGCTGTAACGGACAACAACCACAGAAATTACACGTTCAAGTTATGATTGTTGAATAGCTGGAGTTACAGCGCTACTAATTAATTAGTTCCTGAAACCTGTACTACTTTCAGCATCTACGGCCAAAATGAAATTAATATCTAATGGTTGTCATTTATTGCCTTCCAGCATCGTGCATTATGAGAGAATCTCTCGCTTACTTCAATCCTCCCTCCTCACATGATATTGACACCTGAAACGCCTGCACATTTTATGCACCCACTTATACCTACGGGTTTTATCTACTTGCTTTATGTCTACCTGTGGTGACGACAAGACATATGATTAATCAGTCATCTATGATGGCGTTCTGTGAGTTCACTTCTTAACTAAATCTTGACCTCCTTTGGGGATTTGAGAGTTGGTTTCCTTTCCCAGTCCCCAGGTGATTAGGTAGATATTTGCGCTCATTTGGGTCTTAAGAAAACAGCGTATAATCAAGGCCACCGAAAACAGACCTATCTTTCGGTGGTCTCAGTATAATGCTGTATGAGCCGCGGCCCATGAAACTGTAACAACGACCCGGTATTGGCCTGTCCTTTATCGATACGAAACACACGATTATGTCTAACTTTAACCTTGAATAAAATAAAAACTAATGAGGCTAGAGGGCTGCAATGAGTTATGTTTAATGATTTGAGGGTTGATGATCAACATACCAATTTGCAGCCCTCTAGCTTCAGTATTTTTAAGATCTAAGGGCGGACAGAAAAAGTGCGGACGGATAGACAAAGCCAACTCAATAGTTTTCTTTCACAGAAAACTAAAATAATGGTTCACTTTTCTTTGGTGAGGAAGCCGTTTTTATTGGCAAAATTTAGTCTTAGCTTTTTCTCTTAAAATATTCTAGATTTATGAAGTGAAACGTGAAAGTATTTATAAATATGTTTTGTGAGGAAATCTGACATGATATCATTTTGACTTATTCACAGCTAAAAGTATTTCTAGCTAAAAGTGTTTTGACAATTTAAAGTTAGTGATAAAAGAATCTTTATTAGCAGTCTGAAGCTTCACTCAGTCTAAACAAGCCTTGAAGAAAGACACCACCTCTGACTTCCCTTGATTTCTCTTGCAGGTTGATTGTTCGTTGTGATGCATTTTCTCCCTCCAAGGTCTTCCTTCCAACTCTCGTACAGCGACGATGATTGAGATTACTGTACCTATGACCAAGAGCTAGAAAAGCGCCAGTCGTTGCTTGAATGATGTCATGTGCTTACACGAAAACCCTTTTTCAAGGATGACTTGATATGAAACTTTTTTTTTTTTACAGTATTTCCAATTATCACAGTCAGTTTCCCTATAGCCAGAATCTTTTGATATTTTTTTTTTATTTTAGAGAGTGGCCTTCATACGTGTATTTTTTTTTTTATAAAAGTTCCTGTCGCCAATGTTTCAAATCATAGCGTATTTTTAGTCACGTTGTCGTGTGCTGTAATTTTTATTGTCCTCATACGCAATATGCATTCTTTTGCATGATTGCTTTATTGCTAAAGGTATCTTTGAACTTTCCACCATAAGGGTTATTTAGTTACTATAGTAACACCTCTTTTTTTTTTTTTTTTTTTTACGAACTCACTCAAAGTAAGAACGATGTTAGTTTAACGCGGCATTAGAAGAGCTGATAACGTAACCAACATCGTTTTGAATGAAAGCACTAGATTACTATTTTCTCTGTTGAGAGGCATCCCTATGCTGCAGAACTGGATTAGAATATTGCCCATTATTTCTGGGTACCATCACATGTTTATTCCTTCGCAAGCCTTGACTTTATCACCTTCCTTCTGCCTGTTGGTTCCCTGCATCCAGCCTCCCTCTCCCCATTCCTGGTCGTCTTGTTCAAGGAGAGAAGCTCTGTTGCATTCCCTTGTTGATCTGGATCTGGTCCGACCTTGAGAGCGCAAGGGGAGAGAGATTCGACAGTGGGTTCTTGGTGTTACTTTTGGGCTTCGACTTCACTTCCTTTCTCTTTCACTCATTTATTACCGGGGTATTTCTGTCTGATTTCCCTTTTATTTATTATGTTTCTTTCCAGTTCTGTCGTTTATCTCAAGTATCAGTTACCTATGTCAAAAACATCTTAGTTTTATTAGATAAGATTAATTAGATAGCTAACTTCTTAAGATTTTTAAAGATAAAAAACAATTTTGTAATGGGAAATCCTTTATCAAATACATTCTTCAAGAAAGGAAAATGATAGGATAAAACTGGTTAGGAAAAAGGACTGACATTATCTAATACTCCTCAGGAAAGAAAACAAATGATTTAATAAAAATAATTTTATAGAGCGATAATACTAATATCTACCTATAGGGTATGAACACTGAAAAGATCAAATAATAATCACAAGGTAAAGAAAGCAAATTATACGTTAACAGAACAATTAACAGAAGACCAAAGGCTGTGTCGCATTAAAATCTCAGAGCACAGAAAAAATAGGCCTTAAAAATTCGTTACCCTTTTACTTTCCGTAAAGACTTAAGTTGTTTTATTCTAAGAGTCTCAGTGTTCTAGAATTCTAATGTGAAAACTTGCTTTCCAAACGAACGGCCTTTCTGCAATATTTGGTAGAGATGTTTGCGAATGGTTAATGAAAAAAATATTCATGAATAGCGTTAGGATAAGTTGGATTCATCAAATATGGATGCATTATAGTGAAGGTGAAACAGACAATAATATACTGTCGAGCCAAAGAAGGTATGACAAATTCGAAGAGTTATTCACTTCATACAAATCCTGAGATACTGGGAGAGGTCACTGTACGGTCACTAGAGGTCACAGCTGACCTACTGATCATGTAAGGTTGTATTGTCACCAGGACTGAGTAACCACGCAAAACTTCAAGTCCATCTGGCGAAGGGAACAGGTCGAAAATTGAGTTACAAGATTTGATCCAGACAAACAAACAGACAAAAAAAGCAAGCTAAATAAGAGCGTATAAAAAGGAAAACGATTCTAAAATTCGATATGAAATAATGAAAATAATTCTTACCCTCCTTATCACCACGGACAAAAAATAAATGATATTCAGTCACCTGAAAGGAAACGTACAAATTCTCCCCAAGTAAGATCGAAATACAACTCGGCTTCAATTAACACTGGTTGCAATACCTCAGGTGTCTCTTACTTTCAGTTTTGAGCTTCAATATATTTCTTTCTCTACTAACGAGAGGCTTTAACTGAAAATCATTCAGTGATAAACAAAGTCACTATTTGACGCTTATTCAAAGTCTTTTTCTAGTAATTAATTACATACCAAAGAGGAAATAAC
Organism: Macrobrachium rosenbergii; assembly: GCF_040412425.1. Lineage (NCBI taxonomy): Eukaryota > Metazoa > Arthropoda > Malacostraca > Decapoda > Palaemonidae > Macrobrachium > Macrobrachium rosenbergii. Next base: position 40,747,043 of record NC_089786.1, on the reverse strand, counting down.
TGGAATATCAAATGGAATGATATTACATTCTTTGACATGGCATTCTTAGAAGATGGGATGAAAACGATTATACAAAGAAAATCCTGCTGATCTGACCAAGTAAGTTACATATTCTTCGAGGTTATTTCCCGCGAAATCTGGGATGTGTGAAATAAAAAAAAAAAAAAAAAACGAAAGGAAAATGAAGTTTAGATTTGAAACAGTATAGAGCACAATGGAACTGGACCAGAAAGAGCATATAACACGGGGAAGAACGAAGGAAACAGCATGACAAAATGTTGTATCCGGTTAGAGAAGACAAAGGATATCAAAACGTCTTTTTGTAACTCCAGCAGGATTCTCGTTATACTGGAACAAACTACATTCTCGGGATAATTTAGGCATTTTGAAAGAACGCACAACGTTGCAAAGAAAAATAAAGATATAACGATATTTTTTATATGAATAATAAATAAGCATCCAGGCTTATTTATAATATTTCTCACCTGTGAATTTAATGCACATGTTTCTGAAATGTGAAACAAATATTATTACTATACAAGCAGTATACTTTGTTTAGTAACTCTCTTCAATAGTTCTTACTTGTGAGTAATGAAGGAATTTTGTTTAGTATGTGACTTCTTATTAATGGATTTGATTGAGGAATTCCACTAGGGTCGAGTGCAATGACCCCTATTGATAAAAAAACCAATAATTTTTTAATATTATGAAACTTTTAGTATTCTGCCTGGAATAATAATATTGGTATTCCTCCAACAATGAATTACATGCACTAGAAAATCCAACAATTTTCGAATATATAACGGCAGTCAGGATTATATTTGGTCGATTGGTTCGATTTCTTTCGCATATTAATGATAGGGGACATGAAATTTTAGGAATTTAGGAATAATTCATCATCTTAATTTGATTGTGTTTCAAAGACTGCTTCATTATAATGGCCTGCGAAGTTTTATCGAGCTTTGAATGTGAGTGTGTTTTTTCTCATAGAATGCAAACATTAATGAGGCTGAAAGTTAAAATTACCGTTACAATGTTTCTTTCTCTTCTGGGGTCAAAGGAATTCCTCCTTTCCACCTCTCTGTCTTTGTCAGCACCTCGGGGCAACGTCGTCCTCCATCTGGCTGAAGTACGTAGGCTTATGGTTTTATCACCCAGTGAGGTGTTGATTTGCGTCATGTCAAGTTATGCTTTCCAGCAATTTTTTTGGCTGAAGGCGAAATAAAATGAATTGAAGAAGGAACCCGAAATTACTGGAAAGACGCTGATGAGAATCTGCGTCAGAACGCTGAAGGGACTCAGAACCTTAATAATAAAACAGTATTTGGTTGAAGGCTATGAGATATAATCAGGATTACACCCAAGAAAATAATTTCTTTTTCTTTTTTGTTTTACCTTCTTGGACTTTTTAAATCAAACCATTGAGAGGTTTAGTCACACAGCTTATCATTTGATGCATACCACTGTCAAATATGACAAAATATTTCATTAAATCAGAAAACATGAGCATTCAATATGCAAGACCTTGATCGAAACATAATCTATTGTCGCATTGTGGCTGCTACATTTACATAAGTATCTGGTAAAATCGTGACTGGTGGGTTCTAGACATATATGATCTACCGACTTTCGAGGACTGAGAAAATGCTAATTGTAATTGTTTATTTCGAACCAAAAACGCTCAATGTGGTAAATTAGACAAAAGGCAGCGTTGAATATAAAGAACGAGTCCGTAACTCAACAAGCATTTGACTTTTCACTTTTGCCATCACTGTATCCCTTCTTCACCCGCTGTGTAGAGGAATCGGTAAAGCGGATATGTGAGCGCTGTCGGTTTTGTGACTAAATACCTTGAAGTGGAAGACATGACGAGAAACAGATAAGGTTAGGGCAAATATCGGGTTTACGCTTAGGAGGATCCTTTTCTTGGTGTCATTGATAAAATCTACTAAAGCACTTTCAGTACTGTATTTTCTGTTGCTGTAGCTTTGGATGATTAAAAATAATCGCTTAACATCACTTGGGACAAGGAGGCCGAGAAATGAACCGGCTCCTTATAGATACCCCATATCAAACGAGCGAGGTTATAAGGAACCAATGAGAAATTCTTTATAACTTGAACACTTTAAAATATCGTCTGTTTATATTATAAATCATTTCCTTATGAGTTTGATGGTTGGCCCGTGAATGAAATTACCACATTTTTCACTATATATAAGGGTGAGGCATAAGTACAACGCCCTTTGTTTAAGTGGAACAAAATTAAAGAAAATTTTTGATTATCCTTTATTTTTTCGAACATGAATGCATTGCCACAGGTTAATAGATTAATATAATATAACTAATATAATGCTTATTCGGTTTAATAATGTTCAATACAAATGAAATCAAACCAAATTTAAGAAAAAAATAAAAGTTACAAAAGATATAAAGTTTTAGAATTTAGTCATTTATTTGAGATGTTCAAAATGTTCCCCTTCATGTTCCATACAATTCTGAACTCTACCAGCAACACTTTTACAAAATTTTTGACACATTTCAATGGTAATTTCTTGAATTTGATCTGAAATTGCATTATTTAATTCTGGAATTGTTTTCGGCTTAAGATTGTAAACCTTATCTTTCAATACACCCCACAAAAAAAAGTCCGGTGGTGTTAGGTCTGGTGAACGTGATGGCCATTCAATTGGTTCTCTTCGTTCTATCGATCTACCCTCAAGATTTTCATTTAACCATTCCCTAACTCTTATCCTATAATGGGAGGTGCTCCATCCTGTTGAAAATAAATATAATTTTGATTTTCAACTCTTGGCCAAAATTCCGTTTGTAGCATAGCCTATGCAAATAATTATCTTGATTCACAGTACTTTCAAAGAATATCGGCCCTATTAATCCCATGCAAGAGATGGCGGCCCAAACTGTTACTCCTGGTAAATTAATATCCTTTTCCAAGATGACAGGAGGATTATCATTGCTCCAATACACATAATTATGTCGATTGATATGTCCATTTAAATTAAACGCTGCTTCATCTGACCACCATATCATGTCAAGGAAGGTTACATCTTCATTAGCTTTAGTCATAAAGACTTCACAAAATTGCAATCGTCTCTCTTGATCTCCATCATGCAAACTTTGTCCAGCACACGTGGAATATAAGGCCTCATCTTTTAGCTTCTTCAACATTCTGCGAACACTCCTATCACTAATTGCTAACTCTGCAGAAAGACGAAAATCACTGAATTTTTTGAGGAGAACGCAGCAACGATTCTTTTCTAAGCTTGTTGCAATTGAAACTTAATGCCTACTCGCTCTTTGAGCATCACTTACACTTCCTGTGGAGTCAAATTTTCTAATCAAGCTTGTGATATTTCGGCTTTGCACCCTTGGGATGTTAAATTTAGCTGATAATAATCTTGCGATCTCAGCACCATTTTTATTGTTTTGATAGTACAATTGAATTGCTTTTACTCTCTGTTCCTTTGTTAATCTCATGGTTGTATAAAATATCTGAAAAAATGGAGCTTTAGCAAATTAATTAAAGAAAATAATAAAGAAAATATACATTATAAGATATAAAATTAAAAAGGGCGTTACTTATGCCATGCCTTGCCTTTTACAACATTAAGGACTTCAACTTAACAGAGTAAAACTACATTTAATCCAAAATCCTGGGATCCAAAAAGATCACACTAGCCAAGTCCAACTGCCAGTTCACTAAATCATTAGTTTGTCCCTGATTTACTTTTTTTTTCACGTAAGTTTGTCAATACAGAAAGTTCATTCAGAGCCAAAGATAGGATACTGTACAGCTCAAAACAGGATCCCAACTTCATACCAATGTAGTCTTTCGAGATGGAATAATTCAGCATCTTTGAAATTCATATGCACACAGGTCTTCTGGAGGTTTTATGAAACAAAACAATTGCGTGACACAGGCACGTTAGACTACCCCTTTCCAACTGTACAAACTTCTTTGGTTTACCTTCAGAGTGCCTTTAATATAGTTCAGTTGCTTCTTGCAATTGCAAACCAACATGCAGAAAACCTCCGAACCCAGCAACGTAAAGTGGTCCTCACAAGTCCACAGACCAGAGGGCAAACTTCAAAAGTTTGCCAAAAACGCAAACTTCGGAAGGGGTAAAATTTGGTCTGCTGACCTACTACTCATTCACTCCTGAAAATACAAGAACAGAACAAAAAACACTTTTTTACAACAACCAACCACACTAAAGCACACACACAATAAAACACAAAACACAACTAAACAAAAAACAATACATTACTCCACACAAACCATCGTCTTCCCAGAAACCTACCACAACGCCCAAGGGATTAAATAGAATTAAGCTCAGTTCGGCAGAAAGCAAACACTGAGGCTCAATACTGAAATTATCGGTACAACCTGTGGTGCTGCTTAGAAGAATCGTAAGAGGAAGAAGCATCCTAGAAAGAAAGAACGAAATATGACAGAAACAAGAAAGTTTCTTTTGAAATTAAAAATTTTTGGATGACTACCTAATCTGTATTCAACAAGAATTTTTAACAATCATTCGCATTTTATATAACTTTCCATAAAAAGCACAAGGTACAAAAACACACACACACACACGCACGCACACACACACACACACACACACACACATATATATATATATATATATAAATATATATATATATATATATATATATATATATATATATATATATATATATATATATATATATATATATATATATATATATATATATATATATATATATATATCACACATTATATACAGGTGAAAAATAAGAAACGGGTGTAGGTCCTGACTGGTTTCGACTTTATTTCCAAGCCATTGACAGAAGGACTGATACAGAGTGTGAGAAGTCACAAATATATATACTACAAGAACAGTACTGACGAACATACACAACCGTTAGAGGCTCCATATCCCCACTCAGGCCGATGTCGAGGTAGGAGTGGCCTTTAAAACTCATTTGGCTAAAAATCACAATAGACTCTCAGGGGACATTGCTGATAAACAGACCATACCCCACCTCAGATCCACACCTGACAGGTGTCATGGAGGCGGAGTTTGGAAACTCATTAACATTACTACCCTCGTACTGTGTTTACAAATATGATAATCCTATTTTCATATATCTCTACTGCCTACCTTAAAGTTTAAACAATTTACACATTTCTTTTGATATTAAAGGATCAAGTTTATACATCCTTGACTGATATTCATATTATGGTTGTAACTTTCTTTTATGAAGCTAAGATTCAATGATGTTCCTTTCCAGTGCATTATTAGAATATACAATCCTTTTGCCCCTTCCCAGTTGATAGCATGATTGTTCTCACTAACATGTACAAATATACCACTGTTCCCTTGTGCATATCTCACACATTTCTTATGTTGTTCAATTCTTTTTTCCAGTGCTTTCCCGGTTTGGCTTTTTCTACTTCTTGACATCTTTGATTTACAAAATGATATTGCTGGAAAACAGGCCAGGTCACTTAAAAGCATTATAGCACGAGTACTTGATTAATTGTGCGAGGGATGATTATTGGTGCAATTTGTTCAATACCAAAATGACACATGTGAGTTCTGTTGGTCTTTTTTAAAAGCAAAGCAGAAAAATAGAGATTTTCTAAATGCAATGCTAAATAATATTAAAACAAGTGACCTAAAGCAGTTTCTGCCAGATATAACATTAAGGAAGAAAGAAGGAGAAGTTCACTTCTCAAGGGATTCATATCCCTGCTTCCTGTAGGACTATGAGAGAGAGAGAGAGAGAGAGAGAGAGAGAGAGAGAGAGAGAGAGAGAGAGAGAGAGAGAGAGAATAGAAAACTGAAGATAATTCATGCGCATAGCCATGAAGAAAAGGATCGATCACGCAGGACAATCTTTAGAACAAGATCCGCGCAAAACAAAATATGAAGCTTCAATGAATGTTATTTACCGATCTCTCAATATTCTCATTTAAACGATAATCTCTCTTAATACCAAGAACACCAAACCCTACCAGTGACATAATGACATTATTCTTCCTTAATTCCCGAACGAACCTAGTCACCTTCCTCTTCGGACGGCATAAATCTGAGGTCTGATCTCATCCGCTCAGGGAAATCGTCGTGTGGATTCGTCGCCTGAAAGAGTTAATTATATCTTTTTTCTTTTGCTTCTCATTACGGATTAACGCTATACAAAACCGAGGCACCTCGCCGTCTCAAAAGATACCATTATGAGTGATCTGAGCAACTCATTTCCCAGATTTCATGAGCCTTTACAAAAACTTCTGTGATCATTTCCCATTACAGTGAGGAGATGCGGAATCCTACTTCTCTTGAACGTATAGATATTGCACAGGTCTGCAATCATTTGGCATCGCCTTAAGGAAACGTGGAATTTATTATTAACTTGCATTTTTAACTTATGTTCTAAACTGATAATGCTAAATGGCTGTTATTATTGGATTGTAAACTATTATTCGTCGTGACTACTAAGGTTATTGGCACCAAGAATAGCTATTAATGTTTTAGTTATGATTTGAGGAGGCATTTTTCTTACTGTATGCACTTACATATTTTCATTTAAATATGAATTGTTCTGATATTAAAAATATATTTTCTTTAGAGGTTAAATTTAATTATTTGCAAAAGGAGGAAAAAATATTAAAGTACTGGATGGAAGATATTGACTTTCAAAAGCCCTTCATCAAAAGTGATGAAATATTTGCCGATTCCCATTATCATCTTCTTATATTCATAAAACTATTCTTGAAAAAGAAAAAAATCCATGATTCCCGGTATATTAAGCACGATATAGCATGAAGAATCCAGTTATGTTCAAATTCTTAGATGTCCTCAAGGAACGTCATCGAGGAACATCATCTGATACTTTTTTTGCCTTTGTTGGCATTCACTGAGTTCTGCATTTCCTTAATTTCCTTAGCTGCTTTCCTTCTCATGTGGAGTTGCTTAACCTACGCTGAAGTCCTCCTTATTTACTAATGGAAAATCAAGCCATTCAACACCTACCACATTCCTGCAGTGACAACCAGATGCTTACTGCACATGAGCATTGTTTTTTTACCCAAATAGAGTATGAGAGGTAAGCTACCTCTTTATCTTTTAAAGTATTCATCCCAATAAATGTTTCACTGACGAAAGCTGAAAACAAGCAGGACTGTGTTTGGAGATCGGAATTCTTATATCTCACATGCGTAATTACAGTGCCCTCAAACCAGATAAAAAAAAAAAAACAGTGGGCAAGAAATGTTCATAACAGTATCAGTTTTTGCCAGTATATCTCAAGCGGAGTTATAGTGCACCTGGGTCATGTGATTTACTTATTGCATTGTAAAGAGAGAGAGAGAGAGAGAGAGAGAGAGAGAGAGAGAGAGAGAGATTATCAATAGTAGATTTTCCAGAGTTTGTAATCCTCATGTTGCTGTTCGTTTATAGAATTTAAGATCTGGAAATCTTTTTTACACGTTCAGGCAGTCTTCAGTGGCAGGATATGACCCTCCGTCATGCTGTTTTACCTTCCCCTTTTTATGTTGAATTAAACGAAATCGTCGAGTGATAATTACGTACTTGCATCATCACACAAATATGATGCATTTGATTCCATTCAGTTAATCGTCAGCATCCAGAGCTATTTATATGTTTAATTTTTATTTATTTATTATTATTTTTTTTAGTTTCTGTTTGCTAACGTTCAATGACGAGTCAAAACAATCTTTGAAAGACATTTTGAACCTTCCATCTATACAAGGTACATGGCAATAGATTCATCGTCCTTAGGAATAATCAAAATCATTTGGATCCTATAAATTAATTTTTCTACGAATTTTGTGTTTCTGGTTTCTCGTTTGAATTAAATACAGCTAGGTTCTTGTCCTGGCCTCAGTCACTCGTGCAATGGAAAGGAGACTCGTTCCTAAAACTGGTAGACAGGAAGTCTACCAGCCTGAACTGCAGGAAATTACAACGAGTCCTGTACCCGCGAGAGAAATAAAGGAAATAATATAGATATGAAAAAATATACAAATTAAAAACGTATATTAAATGAAATGAATAAAATAACAAAAGGTCACTATGAAAGACAGTGGAGAAATAAGGAGGGGAACGGGGCATACGGAGAGAGAGAGAGAGAGAGAGAGAGAGAGAGAGAGAGAGAGAGAGAGAGAGAGAGAGAGATGGAAGCTTTAAAAACCTTTCATAAGAAGTAACGTATTAATAAATAAAAACATATACGATTATATGAGTCAGAAAAAACAAGGGCATTGATGCACTGCTCTAAAAAAAAAAAAGCATTGCTACAAGAAATAAAGTGACTTGTGTTGAAGTGAATGTAGTCTTTATCCTTCCTGTTTTGTCGCTTGTTGTTCTAACCATTAAAGCAGCGATGTTATGCTAATAGCTGACTATTGCCAATCATAATATTGTGTTTTCAAAGTCACTGTAGATTAGATCGGGTATACGGAAACATGAGCATTTAAATTTCCCTCCCCCTATCAATTTCCTTGCTTGTTTGCGCTCAGCTGGGAATATTTTCTCGTATTGTAGTGTGTGCAACCATTGTTGTTAAAGTTCTCGATCGGGCTCAGTTAAAGCAGGCTTCATCTGTGTGTTACTGCCTCGGCAAAACTTTTTCCGCCTTTTTAAATTTTTTTTTTATGTATTAATCATATTCACTAGCACTTTCCTAATACTTGAAAAACAATGAGAACAAACACTTATGATGTCTGGAAAACGTTTGCTTCCTTCCTCTTCAACGTTATTTTGTGAACTAAGAACTAAGAAAGTCTCCAGAGCTCATGCTGGTTAGGAGGAACTTTCTCATTTGCTTTAAGAAGGAAAAACATACTCCCTCTCTCTCTCTCTGAACAATAACGCTCAGATTCATAATGTTCATTATTTAGTATACTGATTATCGTATGAAATTTCCGAGTACAGTAACGGTTGTGATTAAAGTTTCATGGTTTCGATGAACAAGACTTAAAACAGAGCAGAAAATCGAAGACTCATGGCTTGAGGAGAGAATATAAAAATCTGAGAGCGTATGACATCTACAATGTGAATACGAAAACAAGGTGATTAAGACGGATGTGATGTGAAAGCGAGATCCAGATGCAATAACAGAAGGAACCAATTCCTCCTGGATCCAGTTGACCATTGGACACAAAATAAAATCTAACCAAAGGTTCCAGGGATAATAATGAATCTTTTAACAATATTTCGTAATATTCAATTTATTCAGTTTCATGTGATCCCGCTAACATACAGATAGACATATGCACAGGCAAACTGAACTATAAAAAAAATACTTCATCGACGGAAGCCGTAAAGATGCAGAAGAACTGCGTTCCATTTTTCATGTTCTCAAGACATAATTTCTTTAAATTTATTTAAGGATATTTTAAGTTAATGATGGCAATATTCATTAACGAAACAAGCACAGGGACACCTAAGGCGCTATTAAAGGCTATTACCATTGTTTCACCCATAAAGAAAGACATCGTTTGTCAGCAAGAAATTATATCAAAGTTATTCACATACAAAAGTGAGCGCTGAAATGCATCCATTGTTTCCATTAATTAGCATCCTTTCTTGTAATATAGCGATAGCAAACCAGAATATTTTAATTAACTGAAGCAATACTGCCCTTACCGAAAACAAGTACGCAAATAGACACACATTACATGCATTGTGAAAAAGAAGTGAAGAAACATACTTACGCTGTTATTCTCGAAAGTTGGATTTTCCATGGATTTGACCTGAATGACATTTAGCTAATTGTTAAATAACATCAACCACTCTCCAAAAACACAAAAACGCTTCCCAGAACGAGATTGCATAAAGCAAACTGTCTTTCGAGTCAGTGGCAGGATTCTTGCAAGGAACAAAACAAATTCTACATTTTTACATAATCAGCAATCTCTCAATTAATTCAAATATTGCATGGTTGATGCTCGTGATAAAATTTTATGCATTCTGTTGAGAATATCATGTTGTTCTTGATGAAGGTTTTACACATTGTGGATAAGTCTAAAGTTTACTCGGGATTCATCTTGCCTTGCAATAATCCCTAAAGGAAGGGAAAGTTACTCCTTATTTATTCTGGTGGGAGACCCTAGGGGGTATTTGATGTCCCGACAGATGTTTGATAATGATGAAAAATGAATGAAACTGGTTAAGTGGAGCGTGTCTAGTGGACAGAAAACTACCATAGTTGTAATTGATGCACAGCGAGTTTAACGATGGTTCGGTAATAATAAAATGCAAGACTAACCTTATAACACTATTAGAGACTATTAACTCTGAAGGAGCAGAACAAAGACGTCACTAATGTAATTAGATCAAGAAACTGACGTGGTGAAGTGGATGGCTAATGGCATGTCGTCGCCTACTGAACTACGTATGCATATTATTATAGAATTTAAAGCTCTAAATTTTGGTTTATTTACAGATGTTGGTAAAATTCTGAAGGTGCCTTTGAATCTTGTTATGGCCCGCAGGAGGTAAAAACTACGGAGCAATGGACGCGAAGCTATTAAGTTTGAAATACCTAGTTTATGTTAGATGTTATATGTGCTGGATATAAGACCATTTCACTTTATACATTATTGCATACTGATTGTGGAGGGATGCTGCAAATAATGGTGCAAGTTTGAAATTGAATGTAAAATAAAAAAAAAAAAAACTGAAAGTGGGGGCTTCTAATAGAAAAGTGCGAAGATAAACAGGAAATTAGATTGATGGAACAATAAGTATAGCCATGCATAATGGAATTATAGCAGTCGTTGACTGGAATAAGTATTTAGCAGTAAATGGTCCAGACAACTGTTTGTGAACCAAAGACTTGAAAATGCAATGAAGCAAGTGGGAGCTTTGGAGGAAACTCGTACAAGAGAAGCAAACTTGTGTGCATTCAGGAATTACCGAACCTTCTGCTCTTTTTACAAGGTTGCTGAAAGAGATACAAAAATGAAAAGTTAGAACAAATTGAAATAAAACATCTCAGCAAGGCTGTACATACGCGAGGCATCTGTAGCGAGAAGCTTCCTCTAATAACAAAAGGAATGTCGGTTTCAGGTTCTGGGGGTGGGAGGGGGGACATGGTTTCTCCTCGGCTGGAATCGATAGACAAGATGGCAGAGATGTCGTACAGAAAGGTAATAATGTACCATGAATATATATATATATATATATATATATATATATATATATATATATATATATATATATATATATATATATATATATATATATATATATATATATATATATATATATATATATATATATATATATATATATATATATATATATATATATATATATATATATATATATATATATATATATATATATATATATATATATATATATATATATATATATATATATATATATATATATATATATATATATATATATTATAATCTAAATAGAATATGAACATTTGACAAATACATCAGAAGATAAGGAGTGTAACAACGATAAACGATGATAATACGAATTCAGCAATCATTTTCATGTCAGCTCAAAAGTGATTAGTATTGCTTTTTTTTTTAATGATGTTGAAGAGAAATTCCTTTGCGGTGGGAAACTGCATGAAATAGCAGCTTCCTTTAAAACTTTAACGAGACTCATTTTTACCTTCTGGCTCGAGTTGCTAATGACAGGACTTGGCGAGAACTTGTCGGCCTTCTCAGAATTCTTGAAGAAAAATCCCGAGATTTTGATTATGGAAAAGGATTAGAAATTAGAATAAGAAAGGATAAACGCCAATGAACTGAATTAAAAAGAAGTATGCATAGGAAGGAGAAATACTTCCAAAAGTTTAATGCATCCTAAAAAGAAAACCATATTTATGAAAAACGTTTATTGTAGCCACTGGAATCGAGTAAAAATTCTCATTTAAGCAAGAATACAAAATTACTCGAGAAAAGTATGAATGGATATAGAAATGGATAATATCTTGGATATGAAGCAGCAAAATGAGAGAAAAATTTTAGAAATAACTGCAAAAATGGAAGTAGTAAAAGAATGCAATTAACACCGAGTTCTTTTTAGAAACCTGAGAAATAATTTCAAGCCTAAGGTATTCCTGTGAGCAAGTTTTTATTGATGGCAATTTATGAGCACGGAAGGTGGTCGCATGTGATTTTTGAGATTAAAGAAGTTGCGTTGTCGAATAGGAGAGGATGACAGAAATTTCCATAACAGGCGAAGACCTCGCACATACTCGTAGTGAAAAGAACATAATCCTCTTTCAATAAAGACTACAACGATCCTTCGGAGGTTTAGTGAATTATATAAATTACGAGTCTACACTCGTCTCCAATAATGGATACGTACATAAACACTCGACACCTTATTTTATCTATTTGCTTTGTGGATCTTGTATATGGAACCCATTCATTAAATTAATTTAGCGAAAAAATTCTCATTTACGTCTATTGTAATGAAATATGGGATATTTTACAAATGTTTAAGTAATTTCACTTAGCGTTGATAACAGATTTCCAGTTATCAGTTGATTAATTCAGTGGCAATTAGTGTGAATTTGCAGTCCTTTACGCTAACATTTGTTGCAAGTTATTTTTTTTACTGTGATTGCATATTTTTTTTTTCATAAACAACAATCATGACCATTAAATGGGAATTCGTAACTTAAGTGCACACATACCAGGACTAATTAACCAGGAATTTTAATGAATAGGACACTTTGAATTTTCCCTTTGGTCTATTGAATTCTTAACAAGTGAACAGGATAGCTTTCTCGGTAATGATGGCAAAATATTTGTGTCGTGGGGTGAAATCGAGTCATTTCTACTTATACTGCCGATGTTTATAGGATTTCATGCGGTAAATATAATAAAATTTAAGTTGGGGAGACCAGTTGATTTATCTCATAAACTTAATCAAGAATTAAGGACCAGTAAGATATCCTTCAGATTTTCGTACACGTGAGTCATACGGGCCATACCTTAAACTGGAGAGGGCTCCGAGCAGTTTTTCAGTAGTAGCTGGCCGGGCCAAAAGGATGATTCTGGTATCCGTCATCATCAGTCAGCCTAACTATATGAATATGTCAGGAGGACATTGGAAATCGCATGTCACCGACGAGTTAATCCTCAGGCCTCTTCTCAAGCAGGTGTACGAGTATGTATATATATATATATATATATATATATATATATATATATATATATATATATATATATATATATATATATATATATATATATATATATGTGTTTGTGTTTGTGTGTGTGTGTGTGTGTGTGTGTGTAGGAGTGTGGGCGCGCGTACGTGGTTACTATAAAATTTAGAGCTTCCTAGATTTTTCATACGGAAACGAGGAGAATGATGGTTCTTTAAAGTAATTGTCTTGCAGCAAGAATGGTTCTTCAAATTAAATGTCTCACAGCAAGGATGGTTCTTCAAATTAATTATCTCACAGCAAGGATGGTTCTTCAAATTAATTATCTCACAGCAAGGATGGTTCTTCAAATTAATTTTCTGGCAGCAAAACAAGAGAGGAACGAGAAAGAGCAAAAATCCGTGAAAAATGTTCCTTCCGGCTAATCTCCCATTTAAATGATAATGAGGTCTTCCACAGAGATACTTTCCTTTGTAATCTCGAGCGATGTAAAATCCATACCATTAAGCTCGAGGAAACGCATAATAGTGCAGCAGATTGCTGTAAAAATCGTTCAGATAGTGAAACAAGCATGAAATTTGGCACAAACATTCCTAAGACTACGCTCTCTTAGAAAAGGGCGCTGGCCACCTGAAAATCCAAGATGGCGGCTATTTTTCAAAATGGCCGCCATCTATGTTGAGATTCACTGGTTTGGGAGCATCTATTGGATGGAATATGCCAGTTTTTTTTTTTTAAACCTCGACTTTTAGGTTATAAAAATGTTCCATACACACATTTTATTGAAAACCCTTACTAAATGAATTGTAAACCAAGATGGCGTACAAAATGGTTGCCATAAAAGTTTTTTTTTTCTATCCACAGCGCTAGCAGACATAGAGACCAACTGTTTTTATTTAATGGTATATTCATGTGATCAGACAGTTTAACTAATATGCTATTTTCAACTGAAATAGTAATGGTATGGTCACATACAACATTGTGTCTAAGACTGTAACCATAAAAAGAAAAGAAGAGAAATACGGACTAAACGCAACCAATCTATGTATAGGTCTCTCAACCTACACCTTTGAAAAATTCGAGGATAAGAAGGTAGGCATAGCATGACACGTTGGATGCTCAAGCTAGATTATCTACTGAAGAGAGGCAATATTTATCTAGACTTCACATTTGCAAGTGCACAGAGCTGTGCAGGGAAGACCCAGCTTGTAGCACTTGCACCTTTCCCCGACAGCCTGCTTTGCATCCACATTTGGTAAGCTGTTGGCAACTCTTGGCTAAGGGCGAGTTGGTTGTCCAGAGGACTTGCCATGCTTCACCAGACTTTTGCCATCCCCACTCAGCAGGCTTCTCTGGCTGTGGCTGACACTGGGTGGCCTGCCCCACACACAACCAGCCTGGTACGCAGCACGCTTGGTGTGTTGGAGGAGAGCTCCCTGGTTGGTGGAATGGCCTCATATGCCCTTTGTTTTCTGGCAAACATATCAAGTCTAGCCTCATCCACAGTGCCAGCAGTGCTGGATCTTTCATACATAAGTATGACAAACCTCTCCAGGACCTTCAGGTCACTCTCTTCCACTCTGAGAGGGTAGTGACTCAGTTTGGAGAACACAGTGGAGGCCTCTGGAAAGATGTTCCATGTCTGCCAGGCGGTCTTCTTGCCCTTGCTCCGGAAGGCTGACACTGTATCACAGCCTGTGAACGCATGGAAGAAGAGCATGCCATTCACCTTCTCCTGGCCCAGAGAGTTGCACAGGTCATGCACAGCAATCCAGCGCAGGCTCTGGCCTTGGCCAAATGCCACCCATAGCTTCTCTAGCCCTAGATTGTGGAGAGTGGAGAAAGCACTGACTGCAACGACAAGAACATCTGTGTCATTTGCTTTAACCGTGATGGTCTTGGCTCCATGTTCTGTGGCATATTTGGCATGGAGAAAGATGCGGGTGTCAGCTTCCTCATGAGAGCACTTTTCCAGTCCCTGAAGACTAGCCTCATGAGTGCTGAGGACAGCAGACCCTTTCGTGGCAATGACAACATTTGTGGCAGACATCTGGGCAACTTTGTCTGCCAGGAACTGGAACAACTCTGTCTTGTTGGCATCGTGTCCAGGGAAATTGCGCCAGTTGGATGGAATTGTGTTCTTGTCTGTCACCTTGCGCCTTCCTCCTTGACCACGTTGGAGCCTGGTCTCAGCTTTGAGGCTGGATGTATTGTATACATCAAATACAAGATGTGATGATGTGTACTTGCTGCTATAGGATTGTATCACAGGCAAGAAGTCGCAAAGTGCATAGCCCTCAAAGGTCTTTCCTTTCTTTGGTGGCAAGGCATGGACCAAAGCTGATCCATCTACAATGAGGACATCAGTCTTTGGTTCTTTGTCTTCTAGTGTAACATGACTCTCCAGGACCGAGGTCAGCTGAGACTTCTGACATGTGTACAGCCTACCACCCTCACTAAGGGAAGCTGGGAATGTTTGATTCTCGTGCTGGAAGAATTCCTGCAGATCACATTCACGGCTCTGACAGGATATAAATAGCTTTGAGAAAAGCTGGCAATCCTCCTTCAGAAGTTTCTGCTTTGACTGTTCTACAGGAGCAGCTTCTTGCCTGAAGAAGTCAGTTCTGTTCTTCTTTATCTGCTCATAGAAGGAGACTGCATTGTTTGCCAAAGAGTCTGAAAGCTTCTGAAATTTAGTGTGGCCTCTGTCAAGGTGTGTCTGTAGAAGTTCTGCTGAGCTGGGGTGGGCAATGTCTTTGTTGTCAATGGAATACAGATCCTGGCTCTCTTCCTGAAAAGGACTTCCCAAGTGTTGCAAAGCCAATGACAGCTTGCTGACTCTCTCCAAGAATGTCTTCTGCGCATGAGGTGTTTGTTCATGGTGTGTTGTCTGCTCATTAGACTCCTTACTTTGAACCTCTGTTTCGTATGCAGACACCAGCGGATGATCTCTGGGCCAGCCACCATCCATCTTCTGAGTGCTGACGGATCTTCAGCCAGCCCAATGGCTCCGCCATCAGCCTTTATAAAGGCATTGGTCTGCTCATGAGCTTGGTCAAGAGCCATTGCTGAGAACTGGCGACTGGTCTTGTGCACAACAAAGTTGCCAGCCTTGAACTCTGGGTGTGAACTCTCTAGGGTAAGCATGTCCCTGAGGTGAATAGGCAGCCAACGAGCATAGTTTGTATTATTGTTGGAAAAGAAGTAGGGTATCAGCTCATGCAATGCCTGGCAGTAGAGGACAAAATTGGCCCCACGGAAGGACCTGATCAGTAAGAATATCACAAGTTCCATAGACAACACCATGTGCCAGAAGTGGAACTGTGGACTCTGCTGTCTTCGAAGGTCACACCACTCCTCAAACTCTAATGCATGCTCATTGTTGTTTGCTTTCTCAGCACAGTAGTCAGTGTATGCTGTCCTCAGGAGTTTGTACAAACTAGAGGCTGTAACCTGGTGCATCTGCCGTGTCCTGGTTACACTTGCAGCTGACAGGAAGGATTCTGCAGTTCCAGATGAAGCAACTCCTGCCTCCACCAGAGCTCCTGTCCAACCACTGCCATGAAGAAGAGTACCAAGAGATGTCATTGCTGCCATCTCAATGTGCAGACCACCAAACATTACCAGATACTTGTCTTCGCCATACTGATCAGGCCACTGCCACTGCACCTGCTTTGCTACGGCATAGATTGGCTGATCAGCTGTGATTATGGGTATCTGGCCAGGGTTCAGAAAATCAGTGACATCCTGCACATTCTGCATCACGTGTTTGATCATAGCAACAGAATGAGCCTGATCACGCAGGAGAGGAAGCAATGAAGTTATGGTTACTTCAAATTCTGGGCTTCTCTTCATTGAAGCGTGATGAGCTGACCACGTCAGATTCACTGCATCATCTATTTCCTGGGTGACTATGACCTTGTCTAGCCACTGATACTCCAGTGCAAGCTGTGGCCCCAAGATATCTGTGGGTGGCTTTGGTATTGCAGTGTTTGGTGGCACAGGGTTCTTTGTTTGAAAGGAAGCTGGTGAGATGTTTGTGAATGTGTCCGGCAATTCAGGCACCGACCTCACTTTCTCAGGTGCAAACTTTAGTTGCTGTCTTTCCTGTCCAGTGTTCTCCTTGGTGGGGTGCTGAAATATGGAGATGCTAGTTCCATGGAGGGAGGTAGTGGCAGTAGTTGCAGATGGGTTGTGGTCGATGTTGTCCATCACTGCAGTGGTGAACAACCCTTTTGGCACTGAACACCATGCTGAGTTACACAGCAGTGATGTCACCAGTGTGCCCTGGTTGTGTGCAGACATACACTCTTTTACATTTATTAATTTTCCTTCAAAATTGATGAGTTATTCGAAAGAGATGGCCTCATTAGGATCTAAAACCACAGAAACCAAGATCCATGCTTAAAACGATAATTGTTGAACGGGCATTATTTCTCATTATAATTATTGTTTCTACCTTTTCTTGGCAGCCATATAGCCCCCATATTTAAAGGTAAACTGTACTGGGAAGCTACAGAAACATAATATTCACAAGAAATAGTATGGAAGAGCTTTACCATATTGCTAGAAGCAAATACATGCCATTCTAGTGAAAAATTAGCCAAAATCTGTCGATACTGGCCGCCATCTTGGAATTTGGCCGCCATATTAAATTTTTTGCGTGGCCAGCGCCCTTTTCTGATAGAGGGAACTTTAAAGAGCACTTGTGCAAAATTTCATGCTTGTTTCACTATCTGAACGATTCTTATGAAATATGCAATTATCTGCTGCACTATAACGCCTTGTTAACCAGAGGTGTTTGTTTTCTCTTTCAGAGGTTTTCTCTTATATATTTAATTTGCCTTTTAAGAGTGTTATCTATCATCGATTTCAATCTGATATTTCCATAACGTACAAATTCGAACAGCACTATATGCTTTTTATCCTTCAATCTTATTATCGTAAAGGGAACTTGAAGAAAAAAGGCGCCTTGTATTTTGTCGAATCAAAATTTAGTTCGTAGAGCAATGATGAGCCACACACACACACACACACACACACACACACACACACACACACACACTAATAATATACACAAGGAGACACACGCACAAACACATAGCTGAATGGAGAAGTCCCTGATTCCTTGGTATCAACACTAAAAGGTATAGGTTTGAATCCTCGCCGGATTAGATATACTTAACTTATATAATGCCTGGCCGTGTAAGTTGTTCCCAAAACACAGCGATTTCGAAATTCGACAGTATTTGTTACGTCGTATTTCTAATTATGAAAAGTTTCGTGTGTATAAGCAATGAATCTATATACAAAAATCGGTTCTAAACACAAACCAGCCAGCGCCTTTTTAAATGACATGCAGCTTTTTTTTAGACATTTTCAAGGCAGTGCTTTAAGAATGATAGAAAGTGCCATTAGGTCGTTTTAGGAAGTATCATTTTATTAAGCGCTCAGCCAATTCCCCTGTTAAGTTATTTAGCGATTTCGAGAGGGAAATTTGGGTCTTTAATTTGGTAATTATTTTCCCAAAATGAGTGCCTTGTCTGTTTTAGAGGCAATATTTCCCTGCGAATCTGCTCTAGTTGTCATTAAATGAGTCGATTTATTTCTAATTGTATTGCAAATGTAGTAATGATTTATCCTAGTGTCAGTGAACTTCATGGAACCGATAAAATACGAATGCACCATCGTGATCAATATATTTATTTCTAAGAAATTCCTCAGGAGAGCGGGGTGGTTCTTTAACGGAAATCCAGTAACCTAATTCAAATAATCTTAAGTGCAATTTCATTGCCAGTTTTCTTATATAAACAGATATTACTCGTTCATCGTTATCCTTTTTTATTTTCTTATTCTTTTTTCTTTAGACACCGAATACGTACAGGCATATTTTTTATAGATATAGAGTCATAAACGCATCGGTTTTCCCAAGATTTTATCGCGATAATTCGAGAACTGAGTTACTTAATTATTTTATGATTTAAATAAACATTTACTGTGTATCGCTTTCGATCTTGTGATTTTGACATAATAAGGAGATCAGTTTTAAAATTTCCATAAAATTTAAAACTATTATGTATGTTTTATACATCTACATCTTGCCCACAAAAATGATCTTTCCAGTACTATAATCTAAAATCCAAAGTACAACCCTCAAGATTTTGATGGGAGAAGTATCTTCGGCTGCAATGCTAAGAAATAAGGCGTCAGCTGCCTTCGTTATAAAGCATCACAGGAACACCACAAGGCTCAGAAAATCTTATCTCGAGGTTCTTATGATGGATTGAAGTTAACTTTGTCATTATTTTACTTATTTTGTGTTTTTTCTTTTATAGATTATTCCGTATTTCCTATTTGTTACTGTTCCCTTCTTTTCTTTCTTTGCATTTTCTACCTTATTTTTCTTTATCGTTTTATTTGTCTATTTTCCATCCTCATCTATTCCTTTCTGTCTATGATCCTTGTTTGATTTCTATTTTATTATGTCCACTTCGCTGCAATCATTTTACTCGAGAATATCTTGGAAAATTAAAGCGTCTCCCTCCTTCTCTTCCTCCTCCATCTCCATCCTTCGGATTCTGGCTCTTCCTCCTCTTCTTCGTATTTTGAATGCATGACCTGACGAAGATCTCTCTCGTCAAAAGAATTAATTCATGTTCGAGCATTCAAAGGATCCTTTCCCTGATATTCTCTAAAATACTCATACACAATTAAAATGTGTGTGTGTGTGTGCTCAGTAGATTGCAAATAAAGTACCGAATTTTAGAGTAAGAGAATATAGGAGACACATTTTAGGACGTTCAAATGAAAACAAAAGGAAAAAGAATCTGGCAAGAATCTGGTGAAGGCTGGATATAGCAATTCATTTTAACACGGCCTTTTTTTCTCCTCGGGCATAATAACGACTATTTTTGGTTGCTCTAGACTGTCAAAGAAAATCGCTTTCGTAATAAAATCTCTTATTCACATACTTTGATTCATAGAGTTTTTATTCTCTTTATTTGTTCCTTTGTTACATCGTTTTTATTATCATTATTATTATTTTTTGTTTGTTCTGCCTTGATATTTTCAGTATCCAAAAATGTGACTAATTTTGCTGTTCTTTTAGGAGGTGTACGTTGTTTGGGTACAGTCCATAGGTTCACAGCAAGCCTCTCACCCCCTTCAACAGCTTATCTCTAGTGTCTTTGTATGCACTAAGTTGCCTCAGTCTCAACTATCAACCTCTTCAGGGTTATTCATCTTCCCCAAAAGTCTTCTTCACTGTTTGAGGCGATCAACCAGAGTTTGTTTTTCTTGTGTGGAAAGCGTAATAGTTCTGGTTCCTTTCAGCTCTTATTCACGATTATCAGTGCATTGTATCTTGTTTTAATACTTTCGCCTACGTTATATTTTTTATCTTCCTTAAAGTACATTTTGTTTTTTTTTATTGCTCAGTTCGTAAGCCCAGTCTCAAAACTCCATGAGTTTTCCCTTCAAGCATTGGAACTATTTGCTGAGTAAGATAAACCGGGACATTACTATTCGACATCGACTTCAAATATTTCTTGAAGGCAGCACAAATTGTAATACAGCTGCATATAAAAATTATCGCTCTTTTTCATTATTTACGAAAATAATTGGATGAATAACGGTATTGTCATTTTTGTAATCCAGACAAACTGTGGCCTTAAACGACCTGATTTTCTTTGGAATCCCTTGCACTAAATCTTCATTTTTACTTACACGACGAATAAGATTTTCAATAATGACGTAAACGAAGAAAGACAACGAGAAAGATAATGAATCAGATTAAGCAGTGTAAAAAAAGATGAGAGAAGGAAGAGAGAAAACAAGGTCTCTGATTATTAAATAACACCTATAATTCAATTACAGGTCTGAAAGGGTGCGTAATGCCTCGTCAAGCTTTAAAATTCGATGTGAACCCATAAAAAGACTTGTTTTTCTCACTATTACATATGCATAGACCCCGGGGGAATATATTAGAAGCTGGGGCTGAAAAATTATTTTTTTCTTACTGAACTCTGCAATAGTATCAACCTATGTTTTTATTGTGTGATCATTTAGTTGTGAGAAATTCACTAACGTCAAATCGCGCTAAGGGAGAAAAAGAGTTCAGCCTCAAAGGACATTATTGAATATTAATATGCATGAATTCATTTTTATTCATATTCATCTAAATATAAGCGCTTTAAATTTCTATTACTGAAGAACGAAACGCTTCATATGTAATGAATTGAATATTGATATGTATTTGAAGTTATAATAATCATAATAACAGTAATGGCAATCGTAATACCTATATGACACCTTAAATAACTTCTGTGTTGAGTACTGTAGCAGCGAATGAGAGAGCTAGGTAGTAGTCCAGTGTGGCGTTTATAAAAAGAAAATGCTTTCATACCGCGACGTCAACATCTGCAGGTGGCGTGATTTAGACGGTTGTCGGTTTGCCGTTTTCCGGCATTGTATATATTTTACTCAAGGATATTGAAATTGTCTGTATTTTGCTCTACTATCCTTTGGAAGAATTATCTGTTTTTAGAAATGTTTCCTGTGTGTTACGTGTTTTGCCTCTTGTTCTAAGTTGAAGATGTGTTTATTATTATTATTATTATTATTATTATTATTATTATTATTATTATTATTATTATTATTATTCAGAAAATTAACACTATCATATGGAACAAACCTACAGGGGACACTGACTTAAAATTCAAGCTTCCAAAGAATATGGTAATAATTAGCAGAAGTAAGAGGAAGTAAATGGAAATGAAAATAGAAGAGATATCACTTGCTGAAAAAATAGATTTATAAATAGACAAAAATGTCTTAAAAGGAAGGGAGAATAGCATTAGGGTAGCAATACATTGCATATTCGCTTGAACTTTTGAAGTTTCAGCTGCACGACATATTTAGGGAAACTGTTACACAGTCCAACGAAATGAGGCATAAAGAACCTCTGGAACTAAGAACTTCGACAACGAGACGCACTTGCCGCATATTGGTGCACCTTTTCAACAAATCTGCTTGCTCGCTGCAGGAAAAGAGAATCAGTGATCGATTGTGAATGTGAAAGATCTCCATTAATACATAAGTTGTATTTTAATTATGAATAATTGACAGACAAGACACCATCCGTCGATGGTCCAAGTCATAACTGCTAATATTAGGAAACAAACCTACCTATTTATCTAATAGGGATAAATCTCTGGCAGAAGCAGACATCCATACAGAAGAACAGCATTCTAGTAAAGGAAGCAGAAATGACCTAAAACTGTTATAATTGTGTGAGGCCTTTCGTACAATACCTAGCGTTCGTGGAGCATTTACTTACACTTTCAGGAGATATTTTTTAAAAGAAAGATGAGTCAAACGTTACACCTAGAATAGTTAAAGCTTCAGATTCTTTAAGTAGAGTCACATCCACGTGGATGGGAGGATGAGGTGGAAAATGTACAAGATAATGCTAATTAGCAGTGTTTTCGTTTTACTAGAGTTCAGCCTCATACTCCGCTGATTAGACCATTCACTCAGTAATCCGGTCCATGTCAGGATTGAGACTAAAGGGAAGCTTCATTTCTCATAAGTGGGTGCTTTATTACACCCACAAGTGTTGCACCTTCGGCGTACTGAACAATCTTGTTTTCCATGTCAATAACCATATAGCTTCTATACAATAAAAATAACAGTGGACGAAGAACAGTACCTTGTGGAACTCCAGACACTATAGGTTTTGGTTGCCTAAAGATCCGATCAGCAGCAACTCGTTGCTGCCTACAAGGAAATCTTGAATGGACCTAAAACATATCCACCCACTCCAAGACTCTGAAGTTTTTAAATGAGGGCCTTGCGATTTACTAAATCGGAAGAATCATTAAAATTTGTATGAATTACTCTACCCTCAAAACCCTTATCCTAGCTCTCTTGCAAAGGGCGTGTCAAATCTAAAAGAGCATCGCAGGTACCTAACTTCTTTCTGTATGTATATTTACTATTGGCAAACAATACTTTAGATTCCACATACTTATATAGTGGCTTAAAAATAAGTTTTTCAGCAACTTTGGAGAACACAGGGAGAATAAAAATTGGCCTGTAATTACTTTATGTGACTAAGGGGCATTATCATATTTGACTATACATTTCCACTACGAAACCCTTATTATATTCGTGAGCATCGATCTCATAAAACATCAATAGCCCCGTTAAACGTCTAAAAAGAGAGGACAGTAAATTATAGCACTAAAACTTTATAAAGAGTTGGTGACTGGTCCCCCGGAACCTCAAAATAGTGTTTTCGAAACAAAGGAAACTTTATAATTAAAAAAAAAAAAATGATGAATGCCTACGAAAGAAAGGTGAAATTTAGCCATTTTGACAAAACAACTGATGTTTCCATTTACCATTTAAAATCTATTTCCGATTCACTTGAGACAGAGCTCAACAACGCAAAGCATTATGTGTTCAATAATATTTGGTAATTCAATCGCTCAAGCCATATTTCCTTGCACAAGTGCATATCCATCCCACCACCTCCATTGTATAAAAAAAAGAACGATTTCTGCGACATTTGATTATTCATATTCTATGAGACACGAAGACAACGTCTTTTGCTTAGGAAATTAAAGTTGATGTCATTAAAGTTTAGATCAATGACAGATGTGGAAGGAATCTCATGACAAGGAATGCAGAGACAAGGCTGCAATGCTTTATCGGAATCGGAACTTGATTCACCGCAGTTAGGAAGAACAGCTGTCTTTTTCTGATGTTAAGCACAATATTTAGGAAGTGTAAAAAAAAGGTGCATAAATTTTCAGCAGTTATGAAAGAGGAACGCAAAAAATAACGAAATCACTTTATAGGAAATGGAACTAAAAAGTTTGCGAACATTCAGTGAAAATTTCCGCAACCGATAATAATTTCAACCAAACTTGATATACATATGACTTACTATCTGGAAAAGAATACTGTGGGGGCAAGACATCACTGGCACCAAAAGGGGTCGGGGTGGGAAGTGGGTGACGTGTAAAAATGACCGAAAATGACAGATATTAGTGTCTAATCCAAACTAGGCTATAAAAACTTGTTTATAGCCTACTTTGGGTAACTGGTTTTCCTCTCTCTGTTTTCATTTTATTATGCTAGTCTTGCTCTTTCTTTCATATAGGTAGGTTGTTTTAAGACTTTAGTAAACTCCTTTTACTTATAATGGGTTTGTCTTTGAATGTTTTGTCTATTTTTAAATTATTTTACTTCATAAAGAGATGTTGTCATTGCATGTCACCATAAATTGATTTGAGTTATAAATGTTCGCAAATTATGTTTTATAGTCTTGAAAACGCGACTTGGAATTCGTCACGAAACGTCGGCATTGAAAATAAACTGTTAAGGGATGAGGATGCCTTTCCCTATTACTTCCTTCATGATGTGTGTGTATATGTATATATATATATATATATATATATATATATATATATATATATATATATATATATATATATATATATATATATATATATATATATATATATATATATATATATATATATATATATATGTATATATATATATATATATATATATATATATATATATATATATATATATATATATATATATATATATATATATATATATATATATATATATATATATATATATATATATATATATATATATATATATATATAAAAACAAAAACGACTTTATATATTTAAATGTAAATAGAAATTGCTACTATTTTAACATTTATTATTGCACAATGTGTCCTGCAAATTAAGAATAACCTCTTCTGGAACATTTTAGCAAAAAACTGCCATGAACGGAGTCATAACCTATATATTACTCAACGTAAATTGTATTGGTATTTTAGAAGACTGTCCCGTTGAAGTACGCAGTACAGTTGGTTTCGGTAAAAAATAGCCAGTTTCCTTTCCTTCAGAATTAAATCAGTAAATGCTTTGATAAAGTGTTTAGATTAAATTAAGTGGTATTTATGATATAAATTGTGCAAGATCGGGGTACAAAACATGTCGGGTGTTGAGAGTTCACCTAACAATTATCAGTATTTGTATGAAAATAATGAAATGTATACCACGCTTACTGCAATTTCGCAAAGAGATTTACTACTAATATTTAAAATAGTTTCGGCATTAATAGATCTTCAGTAAATATTATCTATTTCTATAAATTTGTCCCTCCTATTTTACTAGTTT
Source organism: Macrobrachium rosenbergii (assembly GCF_040412425.1). Classification (NCBI taxonomy): domain Eukaryota; kingdom Metazoa; phylum Arthropoda; class Malacostraca; order Decapoda; family Palaemonidae; genus Macrobrachium; species Macrobrachium rosenbergii. The sequence goes on along the minus strand of NC_089786.1, from coordinate 40,721,655 downwards.
GAATGTTTGTTTTGCCTGACCTTTCGTATATCTATCACAGAATAAATACCAAGGTTTCACAAACGGAGTTTTTATTATTATATAGGGGAGGGAAAGTACGATGCTTAATATAAAACATAATGTCTGGCTGGCTGAGAGACCAGAACAGTGATTTGTGGAAAAACGACTTTATAAAAAAAAGATAATAAAATAAATAAATAAAAGCAGAAAATAAATGGAAATTGCAAAAGGCTTTCGTATTCTTTGCAAAAGTTTTAGTATAAATATAATATTCATCTCTGGTTCTTTCTACTAAGATTGTCTTATTTTCGTACCTGTGAGCCCGGAAAATATGTCTTGGCAACTTTCTCGAAAATATTCGATAACAGGAAATAACATTGTATTATTTCCTGAGATGCAGAAGCCAGAAAAACGCCGTTCCACAAATCTGAGATTTAGAAACATTCCACTTTTATTCAGGCCAGTGGGATATTTCGTATATTTCTTTTGCAGTCAGAGAATATCGAAATGTTATGGTCTAAGACACGTAAACGATAAATGGATCACGAAAAAAAAAAGCACGGACTTGTAAGTATAAAAGCGGACTTTAGAACACAGAAACATTACCAGGAATCTTAAATTATTGGGAAAGATAACCCTTACGTCAGAGGATAAGAAGCATTTGTCATAAATTTTTGCTGTAAATTGCAACTGGGAATTGCCTCAGGTTTTGCAAAATATAATGATTTTCTTGTGCAATTTTTACTCTTCCTTCTGAAATTGCTTAAAGATCACATACATGATCATTAGTGAACATGTCACACTTGCTGAAAATTTTAAGTAATGACATGTTCACTAACGGTCATGAATGTAATCTTTAGCAATATCAAAACGAAGAGTAAAATTTACATCCAATATCCTTATGTAATGTAATTTAAGGAGAAAACAATTAGATTTTTCAAAACCTGAGGCAAAACTAAAATGTAGTTTACAAAAAAAATTATATCACATGTCTCTCATCCTCTTTCTGAAGGAATATTGCATGTGTAAGCTTGCAAAAATAATATTTTCTCTCAGGCCTCTAGCGTCAGGTCTAGCATTTAACAATATAAAATATTCTCTTATAGGAACTTCACAAATTCTATTTTGGTCATTTAGATAATGATAATCTGTCATGAACAAGAACGTTTCCAATACAGTAGAACCAAAATGTAGATAAAAACACAGACCTTCAAAAAAAAAACGCAAATAGAGTATTTGAGACGAAAAGACCAGTTATTATTTCAAAACTTATTATTTAAGTTTTTTTATACATAGGAAACTAAAAATAAAAGCCTCATGTCCCTTGGGGGTTTAAAGGAGACTTAATGATGCCAGGACGCAATATGGTCATTGGCTCTGTATGAATTTATATGGATGTGGTGGTTGGCGTTTTATAGGAATCGATTAGTCATCTTTGTGATATTATTTCAATACGGCTGGGGAAAAAAATCACTTATCTGCACACGCACACACTCAAACACCCAAAGAAGTAGCCTTAACATATATATATATATATATATATATATATATATATATATATATATATATATATATATATATATATATATATATATATATATATATATATAATAATAATAATATTGCGGCATAAAGCAAATTCATTTCCTTTGAAGTTCTTCAAGGTTAATACTTGAAAGAAATTTGATTCGTCAAACGCAGCATTGTTACAGGAACTATATTTCTTCACTATCATTCTGTAATAAAAATAGTCTTTTAGGCTATGGTTACAGTGGATCCGAATTCGGACGAAAAATTTTTCGTCCGAATTCGTGCGAAATTTCGTCCAAACTGTGTGGCTTCAGTGCCTCCGTCTATTCGGACGAATCTCGTCAGTTGGTGAGAAGTAAAGTGAGTGATAGGATGGAAGATCTGTACCTCTTGGAAAGTCCTCTGTTAAAAATCTTACTGTTTGGAAGAACTGAGAATGTGAATCCATTATTCACTACAAGAAACACGGACGGCGAGCACCATAAACTTCTTCCAGAACTTCTAAGGTAACCGAATAAGTTCCATGAGTATCATAGAATGACACCACATACATTTTTTTTACATCCTTAATGCAATCGAAGATTGCATAACAAAGGAATCGAATTTCCGTACCTGCATTTCTCCGTGTGAAAGACTTGCCCTAACGCTAAGGTAAGATTTTAGAATTAAACTAGCAGATTACCCGGCGTTGCCCGGGTAGCAACCAGGTAACACTTCTGTCCCTAATCCTTGTCAATCTGTCTGTTGGAACCCCTACCCCCACCCAGCCTAGGGTTCTATGTTTTAACCCTCATTTTATTGTTTTCCAGACCATATATAATGTGTGTACCAAATTTAGGTGCAATACCTCTAAGCGTTGCAAAGTTTGTTTTTTGGGGGGTTTGGAAACCTGAAACCTGTATCAGGTCTACCTAAATTACTCTGAAAAATTTCATCAACATTGGCCTGGCCGTTTCTGAATGCATAGCTAACAAATAGTTGGAGCCCCTACCCCACCCCCCAAGCGTAGGAGCTCTAGATTTTTTTTCCTCATTTTATTGTTTGTCGTACTATGTATGATATGTGTACCAAATCTAGTTAAGATACCTCCATGCGTTAAAAGTTAGTTTTGGGGGTTTAGAAATCACCCTTCCCCCACCCCTAGGACCCCTAGGGGTGGTAGGATCAATATGATATGCTCAAAAACATGGCTCGAACATTCTGCATAAGTCTGCTAAATTTCATTATGATTGGTTCAGCCGTTTTCGAATGCATAGCGAACAGACAGACAGACAGACAGACATACCGAGAATTTTATATATGTAGATAACAGGATAAATTAGTAAGGTGAAGTAAAAAAAAAAATAAAGAAATTCATATTTAATGCTAATAACAAAAGTACTGTTTAAATTCCATTGCAGAAAACAAAATTAAAATAATAATAAAGCCTGTTTAAATTCCATTGCAGAAAACAAAATTAAAATAATAATAAAAGCAAAGACAAACATTTAGCAAATATGACTTGGAGGAAAGGTAACCAATCATTACTAATAAAAGTGTAACGCATATGTATTACACACTGCTGTGCGTAACTGGAGAAGTTAGCAATAGGTCCAATAGTTGGCGTGAACTCATTGGCATAACTTGTAACTCCTGCGGAACTTCAAGTGATATAGTTTGCACAGGAAAAGGAGAGGGAACCGCAGAGAAGTCACTCTGTGCAACAGGTGTGGATACTACATGAGGTGCTCAGTAATTTATTGCTTCACTTGAAGTTGAAAGTTCGCTGTTGGGAGAGAAACTATATGGAGATGAGAGTGCAGTAAAGCTGGTAGATGCATTTGAATGTCCTGTAATTTCTTCATCACAAAATACCTGTTGTAGACGTGTTCGGACAATCATTTTCCTTGACTCTGGAACTTTTCGTAGATATGGTAGTAGACTCATCAGGAAATGATAATCTGGGTCGTCCTCTTTACTGCATTTTTGGGAACTTTTTTGTTTTCTGTACTCCTCCAATTTATTGTTTTCTATTTCAATAAGTTTTTGCATGATGTCGTTCCTTTTGGATGTTTTCTTATTTGGGTGGCAGGATGATTTTGGCGTCCAAGCTATAGGAGTAGTTACTGGTGGAGACTCTGAATTTACTTTAAATTGTGCTTCCTGTGAATCATTAGCCTGCATGTCATCTTCTGTTTCGACTGGAGACTTTGGGGAGGGAATTTTCTCAGTATTTACCAGTGGAAGACTACTGTGCATATCATCTGATCCTTGAGAAATAGAAGACTTGAATAATAAGGCCATAACGACTGCCTTATAGGTCCTCCCTCTTCACCAGATTTTTTCTTTTGGAATTTGTTCAACTCTTTACAAAAGGTATCTCGTAATCCAGTCCATTTTTTTCTTGCTGCTTAAACTGAAAAAGAAGGTATATAAATTTAAGACTTGGCATTAAAGTTTGCAGAATTCGAAATGATAGATGAAATTTTTGGAATGAAGGTGTCTTAGTTTATATGATAACAGGTTTTGGATCGCGCAACTGTAGTAGACTGAAAGTAAGATATTTACCCTATTTTATAAGGAGAAGAGTTCATGAATATAAAATATTTTGTATTCAGCAACTTTATATAATGACTGTTAAGTTGTTGTAATAACTGAATTAATTAATAATATCTATTTTTCAGGTTTCTTTTGACTGGGATGTCATTCAGATCGCTCAGTTTCTCATATAGAGTATCACATACTGCAATACGAGCTATTGTATATGAGACTTGTTCTCAAATTTGGGACAAGTTCCATGAGCAACACATGAATGTACCTACAACTGAAGACTTGAAAAGGATTGCAAATGACTACTTTTTGAAATGGAACTTTCTCAGTGTGTCGGAGTGATCGACGGAAAACATATCCGAATTAAATCTCCCCAAAACTCAGGATCTATGTACTTTAATTATAAGCAGTATTTTTCAACAGTTTTACAAGGAATAGCTGATGCTAACTGCAGATTCATTGCTATAGATGTTGGTGCCTATGGCAGGCAAAGCGATGGGGGATATTTTCCTTTCATCAGTCTATCAGCGCTTAGAGACAAACAGTTTCAATATGCCAGATGATGAGAATATTCCGTCAACAGATGTTAAAGTGCCATTCGTATTGGTAGGGGACGATGCATACCCATTAAAACCATATTTAATGAAGCCTTACTTCAAGCAGAATCTTTCCAAGGAGGAACAAACTTTCAACTACAGACTTTCAAGAGCTCGGCGCTGCATTGAATGTGCGTTTGGCATTATGGCTTCAAAGTGGAGGTGCTTAAAATCAGAATTACAATTACACCCAGAAAACGTTGATATTGTAGTTAAGTGTATGTGTTTACTACACAACATAATTATTGACAAGGAAGGTGTTCCTTCAAAGCAAAACCATCATGAAATGTCAGAAATGAATGGGCCAACTACCAGAAGGTATAATCGATATGGCAACACAGTTAGTGAAATTAGAGAAACTTTCAAAAATTACTTTGTTAGCCCTTTAGGTACTGTACCGTTTCAGAATAACATGTAAACTCTCTTTGCTGATATAAACTTAAGTAAGCGGAAATATTATTTAGTTTCATTAACTAAAGTTAAATTAAGTTTCTCCTATGTAGGCTTTCTTTGAATGTAGTGTCGTTTTCTTTTATTAGGACAACATTTTTCACCACTCGCTGTATTGTAAACAAGGATCCATTAAAAATATCTCTTACAAATTATGTGTTTCATAAACCTCTATTACTAAATAGTGTCCAGCAGTCCGCCTATTCTAAAAACACTTAAAAAATAATACAGGATTTCTTACCTGTGATATCCATATCATCACTTATTTCTTTACAATCTTTTCTTGAGGTCTCTATTGTGATAATTTTTCTCCTTTAAATCCCACAGACTCCTCTTTTCAAAACTAAACTAATAAGCTGCTCCACATCCATGCCTGGTGAAGGGTAGTTCGTGACTGTTCGGACGAAAAAACAAAATTTTTTGAAACGCCAAATTGTTAGTCCGAATTCGTCCGAAGTCGTCCGAAAAGATGCTGCCAGTGTAACCACTTCCTAAGTATTCCATTATTTTGATTGTTCGTCCGAATTCGGACGAAAAACTTTTCGTCCGAATTCGGATCCACATTTGACTGACTTTACGAGAAAACGATTAGAAAATGGCAGATAAGAGTTCTGTTGACTAGAAGAGAGGAGAGATTTTCTGAATAGAATCCCCAACATAAGTGGAAACCAAATAACCTGATGTAGCCGAAGCTCATGGAAAACTCGAGCCAGGAAGGAGGAGGAAGGGAGAGGTTCAACTCCAAATAGAAAATATGCCAAAATATTCTTGTCTCTTGAAGGAGAAGAGGAGAATTCAAAGGGTCACCCATGACAGACAAGAAACAATTACTTAGCAGGAAAATCTTATGATCGAGATGCAAGCAAAGCAAAGGGCGAAGCTTACATAAATATTTGCCAGTCTCAGAGTTGTCTTATTTAGATGATAATCTCTCTCAATCATCCTCACCCAATTATTCTTCCTTAAATCTAGATCTTAATCTCCTCCTCCTTTAGTGTAAGGTGGAGGTCTGATTTAATCCGCTCAGCTAACAAAGGCAGGGAAATCTTTTTGAGAATTCGTCACCTGAAGATATAGTTATATCTCATTTACTTTGTTTCTTATTTCGGAATAGCTGAGCACAGAAGCCTTGGGCTCCTCAGCCTATAAACAAAGAAGGTTATGACTGATCTGAGTTATTAATTTCCCTGAATTCATAAATCTATACAAAATGTTCTGTGATCATTTCCGATTTTAATGAGGAGGAGCAGAGCCCTATTGCTCTTGAACGTATAAACATTGCCTCGATCTCTTCGCTTTACAGTACTATAAGAAATTTGGAATTTATAAACTTGCGTTTGTGACTCAGGCTGTAAATTGGTAGTGCAAAACGGCTGTTACTAATTGATTGTAAATTAGTATACGTCGTAATATCTAAGGTTACTGGCATCAAACGTAATTATTGTTATTGAGATTATGACTTAAGGAGGTATTTTTCTTACTGTATGCACTTACATATTTCCATTTAAATGTGAATTGCGTGGATACAAAAAGTCTATTCTCTTTACAAGTTAAGCTCAGCCATTTGCAAAACGTGGAAAAAGAGTGAAAGTACGATGGAAGATATTAAGTCTCTAAAGTCCTTCATCAAAAGTGATGAAATATTTGCTGATCAACATTAGCATCTTCTTCGTTCATTCATTTTGCATCATTCCCTAAAACTACGCTTGGAAAATCCCATAAGATTCCTGTGATATGCTGAGCTGGATATGCCACGATGAAGAATCCAGTTATGTTCGTAGATACTGGATGTCCCCAAGGAACGTCGTCGGGTTTAGGATTCTTCTTCCCACATCTGGTATTTATTTTGCTTTTGCTGGCATTCACTAAATGCTATATTCCCTTAATTTCATCAGCTGCCTCTTTCTCATATCGAGTCTCTTAACCTACCTACTCGCTGAAGTCCTCCAGATTGGCCAATGCAAGAGACAGTTTGGCCAATGCAAGAGACAGTTGTTAAACATCAGACACCTTCCCTGTAGTAACAGCTATAATATTTACAGTCCATGAACATTTTATTAAATAAATAGAGTATAAGAAATAAGCTGCTTCTTTCTCTTTGAAAGCTTTCTCCTCAATAAATCTTTACTGATAAAATCTTAAAATGAGTTTAACTATGTTTAGAGACCGGACGTTCATATTTCCCACCTGTGCCCTTCAGTGCCCACAAACCGGAGATTAGAAAAAAATAAATAAAAATGCGCCGAAGTTTCTTCGGCGCAATCGAGTTTTCTGTAGAACGTATACTGCCGTATGAAACTATCAGCTACGACCGGCCAGCGCTCAGTCACTGAAGCACTGCCAGACGAACGATTCACGGATAACTTTAACCGGAAATAGAATAAAAACTACTGAGGCTAGATGGTTGCAGTTTGGTACGTTTGGCGATTAGAGGGTGGATGATCAACATACCAATTTACAGCCCTCTAGTCTCAATAATTTTTAAGATGTTCCAGGTGCAAAAAAAACTAAACGTGGGTCAGGAGAATTTCATAATAGAATCTATCATTTTTCAAACTGAGTTATATTGCATCTGAGTCAGGAGATTTACGTATCGCATTACAAAAGAAAGAGAAGAAAATTACAACTAAACAGCGGTAGATTTTCCATACAGTTTCTTAGCCCTATATATCCTTTCTTGACAACTTTCTATGTAGCCTCTCTTTCTCTCCTCTATATCTTGAATTCCAGTTTTGTATAATTATGCATTCAATTGAAGTTCTAGTTGCTTTATATTTTACTTTCCATTGTTATTCAGTGTCCTCATCACTCACTTTCTCCTTTTTTATTGTTTCTTATTTGCTTGATTTTTCTTACATCTCAAGTTACTCTCATTCATAATTTCTCTCTTAATTCTTTTTTGCTTTATTTTTTCCACTGAGCATTCTGTTCTGCAAGACCATTGAATTTTATTTTCTTCGTTAAGAATGTGTATTTAATAATAATAATAATAATAATAATAATAATAATAATAATAATAATAATAATAATAATAATAATAATAATAATAAAATTTTTAATCACATTACATCACATAACCTTTTGTGTTTCTTACTCTCTAGACTATTTCCTACTTCATTTTCTTCGTCCTGCAGTTTCCTACTTTTCTCCTCCCACTCACCAGATCTTTCCTTTCTCCGACTTTGCCTCACAACCGGAATGAGGATCACGACAACGTCCAGCCCGATGTCAAGGGAAGGGCGCAGCACCGGAAAATAACAACGTCCTCGTTCCTGGACGGACTATGGTCCATTATCAAAACAAGATGCATATTTACAATATATATATATATATATATATATATATATATATATATATATATATATATATATATATATATATATATATATATATATATATATATATAAAAATATGCTAGTATACAATGCATAACTATGCTGCATACGAGTGAATGCCCTGTGATTTAACTTTCATTTTGGACTCATAATTTCTGTAGCTTCCGATACCTTATAGTTCGTGTTGAAATAAACATTTGATTTTTACTTACGAAAGAGAACATCGCATGACTTGTAACCTCTGAAGCGAAGTCAATTTACTATGACAGAAAATAGCAATTATGTTTCTTTTTAAAAATTCTTCTACATTAATATTTTTTAGTATTCGTACCAACGTAATCTGGAAACCGAAGAGTAAAACACGTGGAAAGAGAAAAGGGAAGAGAGAGATTTTATTTGTCAATTCTGTCACTTACCCGAAGCAAATGTACACACATAAACTAAGCCTATAAACGCAGTTTGAAACATTGTGTAGTAATGAATGGTATCGACGTTGCTCTAAACTCCCTAATGTCAGAGGGATTGTGCCATCGTGGTCTCCTGAGTACTTATTATTATACGGTTCCGTTTTATTTTATTATAACATTCTGCTCAGAGGAAATAGATAAAACACCCTA
>NC_089786.1:40692598-40710098 GCF_040412425.1 Macrobrachium rosenbergii | reverse complement strand
CCTACATTTAAGATATTCTGGAAAATGACTGGGAACTGTTCTTAGCCAAGCGTTCTTCATATCAACCAAAGGTGTAATAAAAACGATAATAAAACACTACATTTGGCTTTAATTTTTTTGGGTAAACTGGAGTGCAATAAAGTGATAATTATTTCCTCGTGACTATACTGGGATCGGGCGAGGGGTTGAAAGGGAAATTAGCAGAGCAGCCATACGATCGGCAGGTGTTTTATCAATTGAGGTTTCTCAGCTAAAATGCAATAATTCAATTGTTCTATAAAATATTCCTATCTCCTTTTTTGAAAAGCCTTGCTCACAAGTGACACTAAATGGCTGCATATGATTTCGTTCAAATATGCAACTTAACATGCTGCATATTTTTATCTCTTCTTTGAAATGGGGCCATAGTATGTTTCATAAGCTTAAGTTAAATCTGTCACATGTATCAAAATTGTTCGAAAATTTCGAAAAACAAAGAAGAAAAAATTTTTGATGCATTAAAAAAATTTATGGAACTTATACCCTGTGTTTTTTTATCGAAAATTTTCTTGAAAGTGGACGGTAGCTAGACGATGATTAGTTGAATGTAACATGTCCGAATGACATTATACAGTATTTCCTATAAGCTGTTGCTGATGATTTGAATTTCTCCTCAAATATATGTTATGTCTGTAAATAATACTATTTAGTGGAGAGACTATGAAAAAAATGTGTTTAAAACGCCAAAATTAATTACCGCGATAGCCGAAGTCAACACTTTGATATGTGTTTCGGATACAGTTTTTCATGCAAACCTTTTATGCATTTTTCATACATCAGATTGGAACAAATAGCGCCAAATATTATAAGAAACATGTAACTATCAACATTTTCTAAAGACTGGTTTGTAATTGAAATGCGGAACTGTTAGAAGTTACTATTGGCGGAAACTCTATGGAGGTAAAACGAAGGCCAACTTTATCTTATGTCAGAAGAACTGTAGTTTACGGGGGTTGAGCCTTTCAAAACGCAGTAAGCATTCGATAGCAGTGTTACTTTACTTTGGTTGTCATTTTTGAGATTATATTTGTAATGCAATAGTGCTGTGCCTATTTTCATAGGTTCGCAAACTAAATGCCCATCAATGTCATTACAATACTTCTGGATATCTGATAGCAAGATGGAACAAGTAGGTACAGCAAAAGCGTCTAAAATGCAAGCCTCTGCTGCACCAGCCTTTTCTATAAACAGCAAGTAGGTTAAAAATAAAAATAGGCTTAGTAATACCTGTAACACAAAATTACATAAAATACACCAATAAAGGAATTTTCTCTTAACGACCTCGATGTGATAAGGCAATTTTCAGTTTGGGGAACATACTACCCTAGGTTATAGTGGACTTCACACACCACACACACACACACACACTATACAGTATATATAGTATATATATATATATATATATATATATATATATATATATATATATATATATATATATATATATATATATATATGTATATATATATCCAAACTTCAGACTTATCCAAGTCAGGCTGTTCGTTTCCCATCCTTTTCCCTTGGCCGAGATAGGGATGTACTTGGTTTAAGTTTCCACACCCTGAGTTTGTCTGGCCAACCGAAACCTGAATACCGGTTACTCAGAGAGTCAAGGTATTTAGATATTTCAGTGAATCCAGAAAAATCGAGGTTGTCTTTGGGTCAGGACGCAAAGTTTAGATGCGTTTTTTGAGTCGTCAACAGAAAGAAAAATAAGATAAAAGTGGGATAAGCAATAGATCAGGACGTTAAAGACCTGGATTTCCTTCTTTTTGTAGGCGTTTTAAGTGCACGTATAGAAAAGCTTCTCACATTTCTAGACTAATAAATATTAAACATTAAACTTTTCTCTGGACAAAAATTAAGCAATGGGATCAAAAGAGAGGAATGAAAACCTCAGTAATAGTCAAACAAGAAGAATAAGATGATATTGCTATAAAACGTGAAATAATATGTATAATAAAGAGTACCAGATATTCCAAGCATTAAATCATATCGCGAGAGTGATGAATTACGAAGTGTATAAAGAAACAAATGCCTGTAGACCCGGCTTAGCACTGCCACCATTAATGGTGTCGTTCGAAGCGATCTGTGCATGCTAAAAGGATAAAAGTGATGCAATTAACCTAGCTAGCATGGTCCTGAATGATATTAACCGTAACGGCCTTTACGGAAGAATTCGAACGATAACTATATCGACTTTTATGGAGTATTTTCCAGGATAATTTCAGCAATTTACGCAACAATTAGGACTCTCTTTCTGGCTCTCTGTAATTAACTCGATTTGCTTCTAAAATAAAATGCATAGATAACGACGCTTTGCATACTAATAAAGAAAGAGAGAAGACAAATATGTAAATATATTACAGTGAGTTATTAAAATGTATATTTCAATGATAGTATCAGAATGCTTATATGGTAAGCCAAAGTGACAACTACGCCATCACAATTTAAGCTAATCTTTGACTGAGGCCTCCTCACAAACCCAATTTAAAATTCGAGTTTCACTCACTGTCACCTCTCTAATTTCAGTGTATAGAAACTCTTATTGTGAAATTTTTTAAAAGTATGTATCAGCCGTAAAAGTAGTTGCAATGGCGCTTTGCCCAGAACGAAGGCGTGAGTGACACCGCAGAACTTTGGATCTTTGATTCCTCAAAAGCGGTTTTGTTTAGTTCCCAAGTTTTAGGTTCTATTTCATTTCCATATATTGTACTTAGCTTACGGATTATAATCGTTAATGGCGTTGTTATTATTATTTATTTATTTATTTTTTTTTTTTGCTTAAAATATGCATTATTGTGATGCTATTAGGAAAGTATGAGAGAAAATACAGTAAACATTATTGACTGTACCCTACAAACAGCAACGGCTAAATATTGAATTTTGATTTCGTTTTTAACAAATTTAATAAGTTAATCATATGAGTTAAGAACTCGCTCATTAATGAGTTTGTTATTTTCAGGTGCTTCTTAACAAAAGTAATCAGAAGTCTTCGTCAGTGAACCGTGAGTGATGAGATGAAGTGAAATTCCTTCCACGGGAGGTTTTGACACAGCCTAACTGTAGTGTCAAGATGTTCTTACAACTCTTTCTGTCCAAACGTCAGATGAGTCCTAACCACCCTTTGCTCAGGTATCAAATGAAATCCCCTTTCCCTCTGCAAGTATTGAGACTTATGCTGGTCTCACATCGGTGAAGATTAACCAAAACACACACACACATGTATATATATATATATATATGTGTGTGTGTGTAAGTATCAGATTGTCGCAGGCGTGATTGTTTTCAGCCATGGACAAGAAAATACTAAACAAAGGCACCACGATTTTCTCTCGCTAATGAACTTTTTCGCAGCTGTTTTGCGGACAGTATTATTCCCCTTGAATATCATTTTGACGAAAGCATAAAGCAACTTAAAGGGGCTGTTTTGTAATGTTCCATTGAAGAGAGTGATGTTATTTATTGTGACCTTGTTCTTGATGTTTATTTATGAACGCTGGGGACAATTTGGAAACAAATTTATATATTCCTTCGAAGTTCTCTTCATGAGCGTCTACCACAAGAATGCTCATTTTATTGAAAGTTGCATTTTTTCAAGTTCTTGTTTTTTCTTCCACTTACAACTACGCAAACTGAAACGGAGAAATTCAGATACTACTGTTATAGTCGTCCTCTGAGATTACCGGCGCAGCTTAACAAAGCCCTTGTCATTTGGTAACTCTTCTGTTTGGAAGTTTAAGTAAAGTTGGGTGAATGTATGTACATTTGCATATACCGTTGTATCTTCGTAATTCTGTAGCGATCTTTTCTCAATAATATGTTCTCTCGAGACGTTGGAGGGAGAAGGTAGAGATAGGTAGAGGGTGAAAGATCATTTGTGTATAAAAATATAGTGACCTTTTAAACATGGTAACGTCTATATAATTTTCCCATAATAAGGTGTTCCAATTACTCGAATTCTATGAGAGCCGGGACGGACATTTTACTTTTAAAGATATTCGACCCTTCTCTTCACAACTCACATTCAACATTTAATTGCACCAAAGAATCATCCCCTCTGTTAAACAATATTTCTTCAAATCTCGTAGGAATAAGGTATTTTTTATCCAAAATTTACGACTATAATTATTCTTTTGTAAATACGGTGATTAAGTACAGTGCAAATATCAATATTATATGTATATGCGTGTGTGCCCAAGAAAACAACAAGAAAGAACCAGTGTGTATAAAAACGTGTAAAGTAAAAAGGGCCATTGTACTTTCCCCACTGCCTGTTCTTCTTTATAGCGAGGATCACCTTCAGACTTTACAGGCAGATATTATGGCGACTGGAAAAGGGTCGTGTCATAAACAGCTGAGGGAAAAAGGGTCAAGAATAAGTTGAATCTCATCATAAATAGCCTTTGTAATAAGAAAGTTATGCGAGTCATGCATACATGCTTTATTTTTAGAGAGAGAGAGAGAGAGAGAGAGAGAGAGAGAGAGAGAGAGAGAGAGAGAAACAGTCATTCTCAGACTACGAAGTTCGAGCACAAGGGGCCAGGCAGAAGGGAAAACAAAGGATGGAAGAGAAATGTGGTCGACAAACAAGTGCACGGAATAAGCAAAGACAATGTTCATAAGCCTATTAATTATTAATATTGATATCCATGAAGATATGGTTTGCCTGTGCGCACGTGAGAGAGAGAGAGAGAGAGAGAGAGAGAGAGAGAGAGAGAGAGAGAGAGAGTAATAATAATAATAATAATAATAATAATAATAATAATACTTTATTTCCAATATTTACATTGTATTCATAAAATATAAAATCACAATTAGTAAAATCATCTTACAATTACTCAAAATATATGTTACCTTATACATAGGAAAATTTGTTAAGAATCAGCAAATCGACTAAAACTTCAGTAATTAAAATTCATTAATAATAAAAAGAATATCATAAAATTAGAAAGTATTTACGTAAAATGTAGTGAGTAAAAATTATTCATCTTGACTATTAAAATACATTATCATAAACCACATAAGCTGTGTTTAAAAGAAGTCATGTACAAATAGTATCAAAATAACACAGTAAAACAAAAAGCATACCTGATTATAAAGGACTAAGGATGTCCTACTTTGTAAATAAAAGCATACTTATCCATAAGTATTATCTAAAACTAAGTGCAATATCTATAAAAGTACAGTAGTGCCTTCAAGCACTTTTAATATGACCATTAAGCATAACGTTCAGAAAACTCACACTAATCGGAACCATTTAGAATTATTTTCTTCAAGTGTTCACTAAAAGCAGTGAGAGAGGATTTTTGTTTAATTGTGGCAGGTACTTTATTGTATAATGCTGGGCCTCGAATACTAAGCTGGCGGGAGCCTATCTCTGTTTTCGCCCTTTCTATATACAGATTTTCCTGCTGTCGAGTAGAAACCCCATTAACTGTATGTACTGTTGGAAAATTATATAACCATTCAGGAGTCATTTTTCGTATTGTTTTAAATACCAGATTGCAGACATCTATGGTATACTTGTCTTTATCTTTAACCATTCTAATGTTTTGAGGTAGGGGATATGTGGTCATGTTTTTTTACAGTACCAACAGCCACTGGTGGCAAAGTTTTGAAGTTTTTGAACTCTTTTCATTTGTATGGAGCTAGTTACTCCCCAAATTCTTAAACAGTAGTTGATTATACTCATAGCCATGACTGAACAACTATTTTACGTGTAGAAGTATCAAATGAGTCTTTTACTCTATTCAAATAAATTAAAGTACCCATCACTTTCTTATAAATTTCATCTATATGCGTTTCAAACGTCATATATCTGTCAAAATAAACCCCAAGATTTTTTACAGCTTTCATGGATTTGATCATATTTCCATTAAAAACTATTTGCACATTGTCTCCAATTTCTGATATATATTGTCGGGAACCTATTAAAATGAATTGTGTTTTTTCTCATTAAGAAGCAAACCATTATTTAAGAAGTAGTATTTTGGCCTTCTTTAGTATGTATTCTGCCCTATTAATTAGTTCGTCTATTTCATTTACATTTCCTTCGATTAAGATCTGGGTGTCGTCGGCGTATTGGATGACGAGACAGCCGGGTAGTGATTTTACCAAATCATTGACATATATTACAAAGAGTATTGGGCCAAGAATAGAGCCCTGGGGTACACCAAACTCTACAATTTTTTGAGACGACACAATTTGACCCATTCTAACTGACTGGGACCTGTTATGTAAATAATTCATAAACCAGAGTGGATCTATATTCAGTGTTGTGCATTTATCAAATAATATATTGTGATTCACGCTGTCGAAGGCTTTTGAGAGGTCAAGTAAAAGGAGCAGTGAAACTTTTTTATTATCCATGTTATTATAAATCTTATCTGATATTTTTTATAGAGCCGTTTCAGTTGATAATTTTGGTCTGAAGCCGTGTTGACTTTGTGAGATTAGACCATTTGTCTCTAGAAAATCAGTTAATTGAATAGCAATGATTTTTTCCAGAACTTTTGATAATATTGGTAGCAAAGATATAGACGATAATTAGAGACATCGTCCATATCACCACTCTTAAAGACAGGGATTACGTGGGGATTTTTTCCATAAGTCCGGATACTGTTTAGTGGCTATGGATGTGTTAATTATAACTGTAAGATAAAATGCAATAATGTATAACCCATCCCTAATGAAACGCAAGCTAATCCCATCGGATCCAAAGGCATTTGTGTTTTTAAGATTTTTTATAATTAAAATGACAGTATTACAGTCAACAGGAGTAGGCTTAGAACTATCTAATTCTCTAACTGGAATATTATGTACTGCTTCAGTAGAAATATTACATTTAATAATTTCCTCTCTTGGTTTTTGAAAGTTTTTTCCCAACCTCAGCGAAAAAATCATTGAATTTTTCAGCCTTAGAGAGTACATCAGTTACTGCTGGCAATGGCATAGAGCTCCTATCTGTTTGTTGTCCGTTAAATAGCATATTTTTGTTATTTTCCAAGTAGCAGAAACATTGCTTTAGCTTTCTGGTATTCGCTTTTGTAATACTGCTTACGGTTTCCAGCTAACTTTGAATTTACTCTCTTCAGGTCTTTATGTTTTTCTCTCAGAGAGATGTTGAAAGTTTGATTTTTTAACTCACTTTTCAGTCTGTCTCTTTCTTTCATGTCCCGCTTTATTTCATCTGTTATCCAGGGCGCAGGGGGACGAACTACTTCTTTCGTTACAACCGGAGCACAAATGTTTAGGCAAGAAGTAAAGACGTCGTTTAAGATTGCAACTTGGGTGTTTACATTGTCAGTATTTAAAATACCATTTAACATGTTTGCATTATTCGAGAGGAGATCACAAAGAAAGTCTGGAGAATAATTTATTAAACATCTAAAAGTTTTTAAAATAGGTTTCTTTTTTGGCTTACGAATATTCAAGTGAGTTAAGATTGTCTCGTGATCTGCCACCAAGCTTGGCATAATATCAATATTTATTATCATATGTTTAGCATTTGTTATTACGAGATCAATTAAAGTCGCTGATGTATGAGTAATTCTAGTAGGTTTGTTTACTATCTGATCGAAATTTAGCTTTTTAATTAGTTTATACATTTTATTCTCGGTCTTTAGCAGATCATCATTAAAATCCCCATAAATAAATATATGCTTATTTCGTAAAATAATTTCTTTAAAAATATCGGAAATATAATCGAAAGAGGTTGTGTGTGCTTTGGGATGGCGATAGATACATCCCACAATAACAGAAGGAAACTTGCGATATTGGATCGAGAGCCACTTGTCTTCTACGCCCTCACATTTTTCGATCGTTAAATTAATTTCGGTGACTTGCAAATAGTTTCTGACAAATATACAGACCCCTCCACCCCGACCTTGATCCTGACGGTAGACATCATACAGGGGAATATTTATAAATGCGTCTCTTATATTAGTGTATAACCATGTTTCGCTAACACATAGAATATCAATGTTTTGTTCGTTTAACATAAGTTCTATTTCAAGTTTATGACTCAACAAGGATTGGGCATTAATATGGACTACCGTTAACATATCACTGAATCTAGGAGAAGTCTTCCTGTCGGCACCATCTTCCTGGCCAAGATCCTATATATAGTAGTTGGGGTTTTGTTCACATAGTCTACTTTTGTGACCAAATTCATAACATATGTTACATCTTAGTTTATGATCAAATCTGCAGTTCGATTGTTGGTGATTAAATTCGCCGCAGTTATAGCAGCCATATCTGTTACCTCTCATATTAAGATGATTACTATAATTGCAAATTTTGTTATTTCTATAAGTATAGCCTGAGCCATTACTATCATTATTATAATATCTAGAACACGTTTGAGGACAGGCATGTCCCGCTCGGGAGAGGTTCTCGTTCCTAAAGTACTTGTTTTTATTTTGTTGGAGCCTTGTTATAATATTTCTTCCCCTTTTCACTCGATTTTCCACAAATTCCGTACTTACATCTTCCATATTATTAGGTCTGGGAGTATTATTGTTAAAACTACATAAATTTAATTTAACAGCTTTCCAGTTGGAACAAACTAAGTTATCTAAGCACACAGAGGAAATAGCATCTAACAATCTAATGGCACCTACTCTATTAAGTAAATCATAGCATTTATCATTTTGGGCATCGTAACAGTTAATATCTAGGTCGCCAGTTCCTAGCTTGAAGAATTTTTGTGTTTTAATTAACGTAACTCCATTTTTATTACACCATTCTTCCATTTTAGTATTATATTCTGTTATTCTTTCAGGTAAATTATTAGTTTTCATTGATGGTACAAGCTCACAGACCTTTACCTCTATTTCTTGATTTTTCTCTTTGAGTTGAGCAATAACAGTGCCAAGATTGTCGATAACTCCCTCCACCGTAATATCCTCGATGAGTAGATCTTGAGTTCCACAATAAATAACGCATTCGTTAGGTGAATGTTCCAGCTTGTCCACCACCCAAGATTTTAGAAGGTCCATAAAAGCAACATAATGAATGACCTCCTTCCAGTGATACTGTTTTATGTCACATGGGATTAACTTCTATGAGCACGGCTTATTGTTGATATATCCTAGAACCTAATGCCTCTCAGTTATGGCAGTGAATTGTAACTTCACCGCATACATGGAAGTATATCTTTATAAGCAGTAACCTTAAGATTGCATGCATGTAGTGGTTGATTTGTCATATGTAGTGTGTGCTTTGAGTGGAAGAGATGCTGGTGGGCTTGATTTGTTAGTATTAGAATAAACTGATGCAACAGAAGCCTTCTGCCCAGGGGCTTATTTTTACCGTTGTAACTGATGGATGAATGCGGCAGGGCCTGCCGTCTTTTGGTCATCAGAGCCAACATATGTTAAAGAAATGAGTCGTTAATGTGGTTCAGAGCTTTTTATATATATATATATATATATATATATATATATATATATATATATATATATATATATATATATATATGTGTGTGTGTGTGTGTGTGTGTGTGTAAGAAAGTATATGCAAAAGTCTGTGTATGTTTTTATAAACTGAATTGGAACCAGAATCATTAAAGGGAGATGGATCTTCAAGTGACGGTTTCCGCGCATGGATGTTTGTTGTTTGTTCTTTGCTATGTTAAGCAGATGAAGCAGTCATTATACTCAAAACTGAGAATGCTGATTGAGACCAATCGATGAGGAAGAATTGGGAAGTAGTTCATTTCCCTAATCATCTGTTTCGGATAATTTAAAGAGAAAAAGAACATGATGAAATCCAGTGTAAATAATAGGAGAAGAATGCATCTCACTATATTGCATCGTAAGAATTCTCAATTTTGGTTGATCAGCTTCCAACAAGTTGTAAAATTCGCCAACAACCGTCAGTCCATGACAAAATGGAGTGGAACTTTTTAGTTAACGGATAATGGACCACTCCTAAGACCAATGACTCCCAGCCCCCTCTCTCATCAATAAAATGTATTTCAAGTACCAAAGTTGGTAAAGGCAAAGGCGAAAAAAGTTACAATTGGGAAAAAATTATACCGCCATCGACAGGATATTAATTTTCAAGTAAATATTGTGCACAAAGAGAAAGGGAGAATCATGAATAATTCATCAGAATATGAGTCAGTCACATTTAATACGTTTCGTTAGTGTGGGTTGAATAGATTTCGTATTAAACTTAAATAACCGGCTCTAGCTTGTTATATTCTTATGAAAGTGCGTCAGCTCCACGTATCATTAAGCCTTTTAAATATATATTTGTAATGAGTAAATCGCGTTCTATACTCTGGATTGAAATTCTTAACTTACTAGGATATCCATGGCAGTAATTGTTAGACCAAAGTTATTAAATTTAATATCTTGGTAAAACTGGAAGTTTAACACCGTAATGAAAGCGTAATCATCGTAACTGAATGTTATTCACTTGCAAAACAAATATTCTGACGAATCTCTGACATGACCACGGTATTATTCTCTACTCCGAAAGATTTTTGCATAAATTGTTAGAGTATTCCAAATCCTTTATTGAGTTCAGTCTTGTCAATGTCAGTATATATTTCTTGATGGCAAAATCATTTAAATGAGTTCCATGTACTTAGACAAAACAAGGAAAGAAAATCCTGAGTAACTTCAAAACTTTGAACGTAGAGATAATTAATAACCGCAGCCGATGTATGATGACCCAAAATGTTGAAAGGCAGATGTTTCTTTGCGGCAGGAGTTGTACCGGTAACTTCTTTTGAAATCTCCTAAAGGTATAACCTAACTGGGCAAGCGAACGCCTCTTTAATGTGTACACTTTCCTCATCAACAACGCTTTAGAAAAAATTGTATATTTGAACGGTAAACACGAGGCATTTTTGGAAGCTTTAAATGCTGGAAATGACGTCATTAATTTTTTTGTGAATATATTTTTTTTTATGAAAATTATTGATAATTCATTATAAATTGGAACACTGTTCCCATAACACCTCCTCTCCTTCGGTTTCAGTTAAATTGTTCCAAAATATTTCCAGTGAGTGAAATAAAAGATTTTAAAAAAATGAACTACAGCTATATATGTGACAGTAAATACGTGAAATACAGGGATTTCACAAAATCCCTAGGGAATTTGTGAAATGAGCAACTCGCTTAGGAACATTTGATCCCCGGAGGCTAGTACTAAAACCGAGATCTTTAGACTCTGGATGAAGCACTGTTTTGCTGTGTTTAGTACTAGCCCTCGGGGATCGAATGTTCCATATACAGTCTCTCTCTCTCTCTCTCTCTCTTACACGCTATCTGGGGTTGGGTAATTACTACATAATATCGCCATCGCCTCGTTCCAAATGAGATCCGTTTCATGTGTGTCTGAAGATGTGAGTGACTTTTCACATGGAGACTGTCCCAGAGGACTTGTGGAGTGAGTAAGAATTCATATACGTTTTTAGACTTTGTTTTTCAGAACTGTGAACACACGGTATCTCCTGTGACAGTGGAAGATGTATTTCTGCAATTTTTTACATTTTATGATTTTTAATGGTGACATTTGTTTTTTTCACAAGTATTTCTGTTCCACTCCATTCCTATTCCTTTTTCCTCTCTCCCTCCTACAAGGATGAGAGTGGTATGACATTTGAGATGACCTGTTTTTTTTATTGATTGACCTGTTCATGATTTGACAGATGAGTTATTTTCTGTATTCCCTTAGGTATTTGAGTGTTTATGATTTTGGAACCTTATTTCCTTAGAAGATTTTCTGATAGTAGTGTTGAAACATTGGATTTCATTCTTCGTAATTTTTAAGAAGTTATTTTTCGTTGATTTTGTCAATAAAGGGTTTTAGTTTTGTACTTAGTATCTCATTCCAGTAGTCCTTAGATTTTAGTTAGGGAAAGATATAACTTATGATGCCGGCTCACGTTACTGCTATCACACAATGTCTCGGAATAAGCGAGATCAAACCTCTGTTCATAAAACAGAGACTTAAATCAAGTATAGGCTAAGAAATGGCCTTTACAGTTTTTGGTGGCAGCGGTGTGCGAAAGGTAGCGTAAAAGATAGCGTATAAGGTAGTTAGGGCAGTTAGAAGGTGTTAAATAATTAGGCATGTATACGTTTCCGAAGAGACATAAATTGGTGTTGGCATCTCAGGATAGGATTTTGTGGGAGTCAGCAGTTGCTGGGGCGAGCTGCGAGCGACTCTCTCGCTAGCTAGTGTTTTGTGGAGAGTGTTTTGGGTAGGGGTAAAACAGTGATATTGTGCAATAATTGCGATGTTAAGACCGCTATGCGTGTGGTAAAACACGTGAAGACGCGCGATAGTTTTTCTGTCTCTCTCTCTCTCTTCGCTTGATGGAAATTCGCGCGCTGCTAACGTAAGTGTTGTGATGTTATTTTTTTTGGTTGTGTTAGTGTGAAATTGTCCTTTTCGTTGTGTTGTAACTGGTGATAGGGACACTGTGTGTTTTTTGTCGTTGAGTTTTGACTAACAATTCGGTTGCAACGAGTGTGTTACATCATCACCACGGTGACGTAGTAATTGCGTCACGGGTTTTGGGCGGAGCGTCGTACTTGCTTTGCCACGCCTAGTGAAGCGCTGAGCGTATTATGGTGTGTTGTATTTTTTTTTTTTTATAGCAATCTGGGTACGCATCGGCGTGTATTGTGTAAGGGTGATATTTGGTTGTTGGGTTATTTCTGGGAACTTTAGTATTTGGGTAGTATCCTACGTGATATTTATGAGTTGCGGGGTGCAAAACAGTTTTTGCACGAGTGTGTATGCACTTCTTGGTTTTTGTAGTCACACACTTGTGTGCGTGTGGGTATGTGTGTGCTTGAGTGACACTTTCCGTTTGGACAAAGGGAAGTGTTGATCCAGCAGTTTTTGCCGTTGGAGACAGAGCGAGCCCTGAGGTTTGGTGTTAGCATTTTTTCTGTAAGCGTCATCAGGCCTTCTGATGCAATGTAAGAGGGTGGGAAACGAATTTCTCTTTTTCTCTCTTTCTCTGTGCCTGAGAAGCGCTTTCCCGTGTCTTTTTTTTTTTGTGGCCTTTTATAGCTTGGCCTTGGGAGAAGTGAACTTGACCTTTTTTTTTTTTTTTGACTGACTAAAGAGAGAGTCAGAGTGAATGATGAGAAAGTTAAAGCCATTGTGAGTTTTCCAGTTCCCAAAACCAGGAAACAGATTCGTTCGTTCCTAGGTATGTCGGGTTTCTTTCGCCGTTTTGTGCGGAATTTTTTCTACAATAGCGTCTCCATTGACAGATTTGTTACAAGAAGACGTTAAGTTTGTTTGGGGTGATAGTCAGCAATTAGCTTTTGAGAAGCTTAAGAACGCTTTGGTGAACCCACCTGTTTTGAAGTTTACAGATTTTAGTCAACCGTTCACCTTAGTGACTGACGCGAGTCAGGAAGGTATAGGTGCGTGTTTGATGCAGAAATTTGAGGAAAATTACACCCAATTGCTTTTATAGCAGAAAGTTCAAAACGCGTGGTAGTAACGAAAGGCTGATGTCAGTTAGGACAAGGAGGCTTTCGCAGTCGTCTCTAGCCTTGTTCATTTTAAGATGTTGTTGTTGGGAAATAAAGTTGAGATTTTTACAGATCATCAACCGTTGTTAGAGCTTTTTAATAAGCCAAATTTGTCGCCCAAGAGAGCACGTTGGTTCCTGACATTGAGAGATTTTGATGCAAACCTCAAATACATTGAAGGTAAGCATAATGTGGTTGCAGATGCATTGAGCAGATATTTTCCAGTCGAGGATGAGGGAGTGCATTCCGAATCCTGTGTGGGAGACGAGAGTAAACATTTGGTGTCTAATGTCTCGGATACTAGTAGTTCTGAGATATCGCATGTAGAGGACAAACACGTTTCTACAGTGCATACTTCGGGGAGAAATAGTGAGTCGGCAGTCTCGGGAGAGATTGTTGTTCGTGATAGTGAGGGTAACGCTGTGTGCTATATTACGGGTGAAAATGTCACTTGGGACATAGGCTTGCTCGAACAAAAAGCAAGATGAGGATAAATTGTTGTCAGATGCTAAGGCATTTCTTAGGGGAGTTTCACCGAAGAAAGGGTATAAGTTGCCTTTTCTGGTCGAGAGTTGGAGAATAATTTATTGGTGAGGAAAGTTAAGTATAACTTATGAAGTACTCTTAGCATGGATGCATTCCTGGGTTGTATCGTTGTTATGGTAATGGGTAGTTATGGGTCATTTTTTCCTTTCGGGTGTTAATGGGTTGTAAATGGGCATGACTTGTAGTTTGTTGTAATTCAAGAGGACGTTACTCCGTAGAGTTTTACGAATTTTTAATAGTTCGGGTTCATTGTGATTTCTGATAAGCTGCAGTATTTTATGTAAATTGTGTGCAGAATGCCGTAGAGTTTTGTAGATATATGAATTTGAGTTTTTGTTTTTTTATATGGATCGCAACTGCGGTTAGGGATTTCATCGTTCGCACTTGGCGATAGAAATGGGTTACTTTGAGTTAATGGTTTTTTTTCATATGATTTTGGGAATTGTGACATGGGCTAATTTCAT
The DNA here is from genome assembly GCF_040412425.1 of Macrobrachium rosenbergii. Taxonomy (NCBI): domain Eukaryota; kingdom Metazoa; phylum Arthropoda; class Malacostraca; order Decapoda; family Palaemonidae; genus Macrobrachium; species Macrobrachium rosenbergii. The sequence goes on along the minus strand of NC_089786.1, from coordinate 40,695,532 downwards.
ACGAGATTTGACCCGTGTGTTATTGTGTTATTATGTTATGATGTGTTTTGTCGTCTGACAAAATATCTTTGAATATAGAGTTACAGAATAAGGGTTTGTTGTTTAGGATTTTACTTTGGGGAGGTATTTAGTATATCGGACCGAACGGGTCTGATCTTTTACGGTTGGGAAATGTCAGTTAGATTTCGGAGAGGTTTAGGAATGTTTTTGATAGGGATATCGAATTCGAGTATTTGGGTTTTTTCAGTTCTCTTTTAAAATATAAGGAGCTGTGCCATGAGTAATTGTAGTTGTTAGGATCATAGAGCGATTGCCATTAAGTCAATTGCTATGGTGTTGAGAATTAGTCAGGTATTGCGAAATATTCGCCAACCGGGTAGAACTTTGATGTCTTTTACGAGATATGATACCTTTCAGATGTTTAGGATTGCCTTTCGTTGTTCAGTGTATGGATAGCATTCTTGAGTACTTTTTTCTGTTGGATAGAATTTTTTATGAACAGTTCTTTAGAGTTAGTGTACTTCATAGTGAGTTGACTGTGGAAATTCCGGGTACCAACTTGGAATTGTTTCACATTGAGAACATATGACCTTTGCACTAGCAGTCTTATCTGGTTCAGTAATAATATGGTATAGGAATAGACGAGTTACTTTTTGATATGACCGACTCACGGAAAAATACCACTCCCTCGAAATGGAGAGGTTGGAATAGCTTCACCGTCCTCAACATATGAGAAAGCTGTCAACGTTACTTCTGCACTTTGAAAGATGTCGGGCAGGATGTCTTCATGTTGCTGTACTTTCGAGGAGAGACGTTGGGTTGGCGCAAAAAGGATTTGCGAGCCATTCATTTTCGTCGGATCGCTGGGAGACGCAAGAATACATTCAGCTTGGACTGGTGCAGTCGCAGGCCTTTCAGCGTGAGGCAGTACCAGGAGTGAAATCGTCTAGATTAATGCGTTTTTGAATGAACTAGTTGTGCTATAGTATCTGTGTTATAAGATATATATAAGTTTTGCACCCAGACATTTTGAGGTGGGGTCCACTCAGGTGCGTGGACCGAGCAATCTGTAAAGGCTCGCGAAGGTGACCTTTGAAAAGTTGGGTCAGCTATTGCAGGGTCCATTTTCACAATACGCAGCAGATAGGAAACTGCTGAAACATTCCGCATACCACAAGGGTCGAAGAAACCATCTTGGTGACAAGACACGGGCTGGCAAATGCGTTTTCAGCAAAGAACGTTCTAGAAGCTGAACCAGTTACAAAATCCGGTTTTTGAAGGATGCTTCTTAATAATGTATGGTGTGTACGTGTACTTCGTGACGCCTCGAAGTACAGAGGCGTGTCTTGCCGAACTTTGACCTCGAATGATGTCATACAAAAGTACGTTCGTTCGTGCGTTACATAATGAATATAATGGGAGGAACCGTTGTTCGAATCGGACTGCTGAGATCCGTTTCATGTGTGTCTGAAGATGTGAGTGACTTTTCACATGGAGACTGTCCCAGAGGACTTGTGGAGTGAGTAAGAATTCATATACGTTTTTAGACTTTGTTTTTCAGAACTGTGAACACACGGTATCTCCTGTGACAGTGGAAGATGTATTTCTGCAATTTTTTACATTTTATGATTTTTAATGGTGACGTTTGTTTTTTTCACAGGTATTTCTGTTCCACTCCATTCCTATTCCTTTTTCCTCTCTCCCTCCTACAAGGATGAGAGTGGTATGACATTTGAGATGACCTGTTTTTTTATTGATTGACCTGTTCATGATTTGACAGATGAGTTATTTTCTGTATTCCCTTAGGTATTTGAGTGTTTATGATTTTGGAACCTTATTTCTTAGAAGATTTTCTGATAGTAGTGTTGAAACATTGATTTCATTCTTCGTAATTTTTAGAAGTTATTTTTCGTTGATTTTGTCAATAAAGGGTTTTAGTTTTGTACTTAGTATCTCATTCCAGTAGTCCTTAGATTTTAGTTAGGGAAAGATATAACTTATGATGCCGGCTCACGTTACTGCTATCACACAATGTCTCGGAATAAGCGAGATCAAACCTCTGTTCATAAAACAGAGACTTAAATCAAGTATAGGCTCAGAAATGGCCTTTACATATATATATGAGAAGTTAGCTACAATGAGAGGATGGATGAAAATGTTTTGAAATGGTTTGGTCAAGTGGAAAGAATGGAAGACGATTGGTTAAATTAATAAAGATAGACCTATAAAAAGATGAATAGACGGAGCACAAGAGGTAGTGAAAAAGGACCCTGGCATGCAAGAAACGTCACAGTGGGGAGTATGATGAAGGTGCTGAGCCATTATTATCTTGCACTTTATATCACTGTTTACTTTTATTTCGAACGCTACTGCATAAAGAGTCCTAAACCTACATTGCTGAAAAACGAAAAGGAGGAAAAATTTGTTCAAATATTGGTTTACACATACCTGATGGTAGCTGCGTAATGGTAATAGGTTAAGTATATCTTAGTTTAACCAGATCACTGGGTTGGTTAACAGCTCTCCTAGGGCTGGCCCTAAGGATTAGATTATTTTCTGTGGCTAAGAACCAACTGGTTATCTAGCAAAGGGGCCTATGGCTTATTGTGGAATCCGAACCACATTATGACGAGAAATGAATTTCTGTCACCAGAAATAAATTCCTCTAATTCTTCATTGGCCGCTCGGAGAGTCGAACGCTGAGCCAACAGCATGCTAGCCGAAAGCTCTACTGCGTAATGGTAATGAATATAGTATAAAAAAAGTTATTACTTTTGACGTTACATCAGTTATGACATTGCATCAAAATAATAATCATAATGATGATGATTGCTATCTCAAGATGACAGAAGGGCGTCTGCTACTATAAACTACCGCTGTCTCATATACCAGGTATGATGTAGAACATAAACACGATGTAAACACATATGTATG
>NC_089786.1:40660098-40687598 GCF_040412425.1 Macrobrachium rosenbergii | reverse complement strand
TGCATACAGAAAGATCGGTACATGTACAGTATCTGTCTGGGTCATGTTGCATAAAACTCACTCAGCCGACAGCTAGTCAGCAGTGTACAAAGTCCAGTGTTACCAAAAGTACGATATAAATAAAACAAGTAGGCCTACAATGATTTGGCCCCTTTGTACCCTTCACGATACCATCGTTCGGTTTTGTACCATAAATTAACTACATCCCTGGTACCATTATTGATTTTATAAAGTACAGATTATTCCCTTTTACTTACAAAAGGACTGCAAGAAATGTGCTGTATTTGATAGTTTTTATTTACTCTCTCTCTCTCTCTCTCTCTCTCTCTCTCTCTCTCAGTTAAACAGTCGGACATTGGCAAATGGTGGTGTGTCGATAAAAACGTCCATGTGCTTGTGTGTTTGTGTGTACTTATAATTAAACTTTGTTATTTTTAATTTGCGTCTCACTGAATAATATGTACTGCTTGATACCTACGCCTATCCGGGAATTACAAAAGATTCCCCAGCCCATTTTACATTCATATAACTTTCGTAGTTTTTTTTCTCTTTCACCATTTTATTCTCTCATAAGAAAACTAGTGAGATACATATTGTGGTAAAGAATAAAACTTTCTTGTATTTTGACTATATTTTGTAAACCAGAAGAACATTTGCAGCATATATTAAATTTAGCTTATTGAGGGTAATTTTAATTGTAGTCTACGTGTGGGGATGATATAACAATAGATTTGGTGACTCTTGTGGTTTAAGTTTGACCTAGACCGGGTTTGAGAACTACTGACACACACATACATTATTAAATACACACACACACATGGTATATATATATATATATATATATATATATATATATATATATATATATATATATATATATATATATACATATATGTGTGTGTGTGTGTGTGTGTGTGTGTGTGTAAGTTTAATTTTCAAGAGGTTTACTCGACTACCGAAAGGCTCATGATCATGTCTATGAGGAAACGGAAAGAAAATAAGCTGATGGAAATTGCAGTTCCTGAAGTGGCAAAATTTTGTTGCAGAAACATTGCTTGAAGGATTCTTTACACACACTCAAAATCTTAAATAAAAATAAAATAAGGTGGGGGAGGATAAAGGAGGCCACGTTTCATGTCGGAGCGAGTAATGAGACTCGCGTGAGAAAGAAACTCATCAGAGTAATGGAAAAGATCTTTCGGTTCCGTTATGCTTCGTTTTTAGGCGTTCGTCAGGGCTCTCATTTCTCTGAAGGAAATTCCGATTTTACGACGTTTTCGGGGATAAAAGAAAAGCAGAAGAAAAGTGGTGGTAAATATATCCACAGTGTAATTTCCCAGCACATATATTGTCAGCTCACGTTTGAAATGAGAGAAAAGGATAAGGAGAAATCCAGGTTACAACCCAACATAAAGTCTAAGCTTGTGAAATGCGGTTATTGTCTGGAATAGAAAACAGAGGTGGTGAGAGCAAGCGAGTCTTTGCGGACTTGCTGCAACAGTGCGAATGGCCTCACTTTAGTATATAAGCGGAATTCTAGTTTAAGTTCTTTTCCACATATTGATTGAACAAAGAGTGGGTCAATGAATATTCCATAATAAATAATATAAGTGTACAGATGTCCAATAGATATTTCTCATTTCAGTCTAGTATCTGGAAAGTGGTAGAGATTTCACCTATTTACACTGATAAGTAGGCAAAGGATGAGAGAATGCTGCCTCAAATTTTCATCATATCGTATAATATAAACCCCAAAAAGAGAGGAGAAATTATCACATGCCAGTTGTGTCCACAACATTTTATTAGTGCTCAGTTTTAAGAGGGTTCTATAAATGGCTTAAACACAGTGACTGGCGTGTATAGTAAGCATATTCATCCATGCTGTTGCAAATTTACATGTGACATAAAATTATAGGTTAAGTTATTTATTCAATATTTGAAATAGTGCAACCGTTATATAGAATTGGTTCAAAGGGGGTTAATTACAAAGCAAGCTATCACAGATCGCAGTGCCGAATTGTGAGAAGAAGAGCATACGAGAATAGATAAGAAAAAGAGGAAAAAGAAAACAGAAGAAAAAGTGACAAAAAATCACTAATATGCTGTAAAATGTAGGTTACGTTACATAATATAAATCTAATTTCCTGTTTAAGATCTATGTACGCAAAAACATGTGTGTCATATGATAGAACGATCAAGGGGTGCGTAATACTGAAGATATATACTGGGTTTATTCCGCCGGGAGTGCGAGAGAGAGAGGTGAATGAAAATGAAACTCATCGAAAGAAAAAGAAGGGAATTACCTGGAGGTATTATACCTCCTGTTAATTAGAGCCAGAAATCCACGTGAGCGCAATTAGTTGCAGAATTCAAGGTATTAGAGTGTGGGAGGGAATGGTATTGGTTTCGAGGCAAGAAAGTGGATGTGGTTATAAACAAAGGGTTCACAAGGTCCTCTTAATGCACCAAAGGCAATAGAGGGCGAGCAGCACAAAGGGAGAAAATTTATACAAAAGGCCTTTGACCTTGTACAGTAGAAGTATACATGATTACGGTAGTATAAACTTGCCGGGTACCAACGTACTCTGTACAAGAGAATTCTAATCGTGTTATAATATATAAAAGGAATGACCAGGGTAAGAATAATTAAATCAGAGTAAACAAAGAATATTTACGATCATTCAACGAAGAAAAATGGGGAAAGAAGTACAAAATAAAAATTACTAGAGTAACGAAGCTAATAAAAACGATTCGAAGTGAAGCAGTATTATATCAACTGGCTTAGTAACAACGATGTAAGAATAAGGTATCTGAGAGAGAGAGAGAGAGAGAGAGAGAGAGAGAGAGAGAGAGAGAGAGAGGGAGAGAGAGACTATCAAAGCCAGTTTCATGAAGCAAAATTCGTAATCACGTTTAACGAATCGAGACGAAACGTTTCTTTTAATTTCATTGGCAAACTCAGATATTAGATTCATAGCGACGACGTTTACAAAGATTACGTAATTGTGAAGGAAAGTATTCAATTTCCTTTCGCTTTCATTGAAATCATAACAGACATCTATTACTATTTATCACCTCCAATTATTTTCATATTATCTGAAAATGCTGGCGGTTCGAAAAATCTTCTATGGCGAAAGTTAGAGTGGATTTTTTTTTTTTACTCAATAAATTATTTATGCAATAGAAGTTGCACATATTCTGATATACTGGAAAATCAGGAGTTGCTCATTAGATGTTTAGTTGTGAGGATCATAAGAGCTTATCTACATTCATTTCTAACTATGTTTTTCTATTATTTCCTAACCATCTTCTTTTCACTTCTCACACGAGACTGAATGCTCATGTGAAACACAATTGCAACGACAATAGTAATAATGATAAGAATACGATCTTGAATAACCCAAGGAAATGTGAAAATGTTCATAGGAAACTGCAAGTAACAAACATTAAACAAACAAAATAATCAATGTATAAAGCGCATGTAAGCGCGTCATATCTGCAAGCAAGTCTAAATATGAGAGGCACATAAACATTCGTGCAAACACAGACGTATGTAGAGAGACTTCGAGTTACGATCGTCCATTTTACATCCTCACTTTTTAATGAGCAGCTAAGGCCACGAATCTTAATGAAGCGAGTTGCAGAAAATTCACCGCTAACAATTATTCACCTCCGAACATATTCACCGTCAAACATATAATCGCCAAGCAAATAATCACAAAAAAAACGGAAAAAAGTAGTGTGTAATATGTGTGTACACTTATTTTCGGTTGTTTATTAAAAGGTACAAAAATATTGTAGCAAAAGGAAACAGAAACTTACCACCACGAACCACTCTATCTAAAAGACACAAATCTCTGGCAGAAGCAGACATCCACACCGGGGAACAATATTCTAGTAAAGGAAGCATAAATGACCTAAAACAGTTTGCATTAATTTTATCACTGTTATAAATATATGAGACCTTGCGAACAATACCTAACCTTCATACGGCATTTGCTGAAACTCTCATTAGATGTTTTTCAAAAGTAAGATGTGAATCAAAAGTTACACCTAGAATAGTTAAAGCTTCAGACTCATTCAGCAAAGTTCCATCCATCTGAAGAGGAGGATGGGGTGGGAAATCTGTACGAGATCTGTTGATCAATAGTGTTTTCGTTTTACTGGAGTTCATCCTCGTAACCCACCGACTACACACCATTCAGTGATCCGGTCCATGTCCCGATTGAGGCTGAGGGCCACTTCATTTCTCATAAGTGGATACTTTACTACATCCACAAATGTTATATCAGTGGCATACTGAACAATTTTTTTTCCTGACAACAACCTATCACTTGTATACACTAAAAATAACAGTGGACCAAGAACAGTACCCTGTGGAACTCCAGACACAATAGGTCTTGGTTCACTAAAGATCCTGTCCATAGCAACTCACTGTTACCTACCTGTAAGGAAATCTTTGAGTAATCCTAAAACATATCCATCCACTCAGAGATTCTGAAGTTTATAATTAAGTGCATTGTAATTTATTAAATCGAATGCAACACTAAAATCTATTTGCATTACTCTGCACTCAAAGCCCTTATCAAGGTTCACTTGCAAATGGCATTTCAAGTCTAAAACAGTATTGCAGGTACCTAACTTCTTCTGTCGTATGTACATATTGACTAAAAAAATCTAAGTCTTTTAGATTCCACATACTTACATAATGGCTTGAAAATAAGTTTTTTAGCAACTCTAGAGAACACGGGGAGAACTGAGATTGGCCTGTATCACTAAGCTTGCGCTCATCCGCAAAGATACTATGTCAGCATAAAAATCTATAGAATCTAATAATCTTTGGAGACAACACACCCGAAACTTTTTTAAAAAACAAAGGAAAGAAACCATCAGGGTCTTCTCCATCCCAGCTATCAAGATAATGCAGAATATTCTTAACATCCATGGAGCTAAATGCAAATTTTGTAAGAATAGGTTCAGGATGACAAGTAACAGGAAGTGGGGCATCCTCAGCTGATTGCTTAGCTTCAAAAGCTCGATGAAGCAGGTCAGCCTTTTCCCTAGGGTCAGTAACCGATGTACCATCATCTGTTAGTAATTGTGGAATGGAAAACGAGCCTGACCCAAAGATAGATGATGCCAATTTGGTCCACCATAGATGAGGCTGAGTAATTCCTGCAAGTTTCCTCTTCAAGGAATTATTGTAATTTCTCTCAGCTTAATGGTAAGTTCTATTCACTGCATGGCAACACTCATCAAAAATGGCGTGATTTTCTTTTGAATGATTTAGTCTCCATGTGCTGAATTTGGCATGTTTGTCATGGCAGGCTCGTCTACATACTGTATATCATCAAACCATGTCTGGTCATTTATCCTAAATTTTATGACCTTTCTGTTAACACAGCTTTTGAAAATAGCCGTCAGCATTTCATTTAACTTCTTCTTGGGATCAGGATTTAATATAGCATCTGAAATATTAAGTGTCTGACAAGTTTAAATGATGCGATCCCCGTTGGCTCTGGATTTTAGCCAGACTGTTTTTTCCAGTGGTGGCGTTAGGAATATACTGATTGACAGATATGTTCATCTCAATGGCGAAATAATAAGTGCCTACATATTCACAGACCTTGGACTTCACAATAGCTGGAACGTCTGTGAAAATGAGGTCTAATCTATTACCTGAAATATACCTAGGTTCCTGCTCTTTGCATTACAGCCAAATAACGAATGAAGCTTTTTAAATCCTGTGGGATATGCTTTTAAAGACAGTCGATAAATAGAACTGTCGATATTTGGATTGTGGTAAACAGCCATGTAAATATTTAAACAAGGAACCTGGGATTAAAAATTTTTCTGACAACCTTTGACTTGTATACAGCCATTATTGTGGCGATAAATAAAAGATTAAAACCCTGGGATTAAAATCTCAACCTTTGACTTGCTACTGCTTATAAAAGTCTCAGATAAAAACATCAAATCGTAGTTACAAGCACAACTCTGGAGATCTAGAAAATTTAACCTTAAGCCCCAAATAACTGAGCAAGGTACTTTACAATTTTGTAATGAGTAACAGGCCCAGGGTTCAACTCAATGTTTCCCGAAAGAATTAACATTAACAACATAAAATCAGTATCAAAACTAATAAAAGACCCATAAGAGCAGTAACACTGTAAAAATGAACATCACAATAAACAACAGTACCATCAACAACAACAGTATTTAAATTATTTACAAAAATTCTGTTGAAGGTATGAATAAACATGTCCATATGCCACTGAAAAAAGCACCAGAAGTAACAGGTCAACAAAGTGGGGCCGGCACACTTTGTAAGATAAATGAAATCCGCCAGGTTTGCCACAAAAACTGGGGGAGGAGTGCCAGAATGGATTTAGAAATAAAACACTCAGTGGAAAGAGATTAGGTGAAGACGAAAGCCCTTTCCCGATATTCCACCAAGCACCTTTTGCCAGTCCTACACACTTTTCGAAAAAAAAAAACAGGAAGGTAAACGAAAAAGAGGATAAATGCCTGATCATACCCTCAGGCAAGGGAACTCAAACCCAAGACCATGGAAGGCCACGGTACAATGGCTATGGCACAGTCCAAGGTTGGAGAACAAGGTTTGAATTCAGAGTAACCTTCTCTCAGAAAGGTTGCCTACCAAGGCTAAAGAGTCCCTCCTTCCCACTGGTTTGATTTCGGAGTGTCCTTCTAGAAGAGTTGTCTGCTAAGGCTAAACAGTGTCTTTTACACTATTGTTTGGATCATATTATCCATGGGCAAAATCACGAATATTTAGTTTTTGCAGGATTTTTTGGGCCACCTAATACTGTTCATTTATAACTTCATGTAGTAATCGTATTTTTTTTTTTTAATTCACATAACAAATTTCCAAATATTGGGGTGGCTTGCAGTCATCTATTTTTGAATGCTCGGTGCCGCCCTTCGACAAAATTGTTTGTTTTAGGAAAGTCATGTAACACTAAGGTGCAAACATTCCTAATTTAATGCAGAAATGGAGAGCTCGACGACTTTGCCTTCTAGCTGGACGCCCGATCCCTTGATCCGCTCTGATGGTAAAAATTTTATTGCAGGTAGTATGTACAGACTTAACGTAAATCTATTTGTGTTTAACACTGTTAGTTAGCGTATACAAATATAAAAATCTATTTTGCACATGAGCGTCATTGCTTTATTTTTCATATAATTTTCTTGCAAAAAGAAAGAAAATAAAATGCAAATAAAATATAACGATCTTGAAGTTGTCGTGCTCGTGGAAACAAATCTAAAGAGTAGAAATCTGTGAACTAAACGTAGCAGGCAAATCTACTTGATGAAGAAAATACAAATAATGTAAAGAAAAATACGCTTATAACTTCAGGCACTCCTTGGCTCTTCGTAGTAATAGGAAACTAGCCCTTGTATGGAAGAGTAACGGCTCATATAGGAAGGATTTCCTTTCTTGGTCCTCTCTGATTTACCAGGGTCAGAATTTATAACTTCATTCAGTCATCAACATAAAATATAAATGATCACTTTAACTTATTCTCAAGTCTGCGCCTTTTCTCTAGATATTTCTGTAAATATATATTTCTTTGGAATATTGTTCAACAATGGTTCACATTCCCTTCCGCAGTTGTATGTCCTGTATGGGCTTTGCAATAGATTACCGCTATGCCAATTACCAAGGAGGATATTTGCTGAAATCATGGTGCAAAACAAATTCACGTGAATAGCTCTTCCTTCAAATGTATTGAAATTTTATTCATTGCAGAACGGGCCCTGAGGTCACCCAAATCAAATTGCCGTTGCCACGGAATTCGTTTGCATCTCGAAAAAAATGCACAACTTCAAAAATGATCTGAATTCCCATATTGGTTCTATGACCACTTTTTTTTTTTTTTTTTTTTTTTGGCAGAGTGATGTGACAGAAGGGAAACCACTTAAATGTAATGGAGAAATAATAATTACTCTGCCAATTTTCCTTTACATTTTTGTCAAGCTTTTAGGCAGAAGAAAATTGAGAACAAGGGGTAAGCAAAGTAGACGGTAACTGAAGGAAGAGGAGACAAAGTATTTCATTCTTGCTGATAGTACGTTTATTTATTCTTATATTTATTATCTATGCATATTCTTTCATCCTCTTTCAGTCTCCGATATTCAATTCATTTTAAAGATTTTGTTCAAAACATATTTACAAATGCCCTCCATCATTTCTTTCAACCTGTGAACAGTTGTTCGCACTATATTCCTTCTTTGTGTCATTTTCATTTATTTCTTTTTCATCTCCTCTTTTCCAACTTACTTTTGTCCTTTTGCTATCAAATCTTCTTTAACTTTTTCTGTTCTTTATTCTCTTTCCTTTTACTAGCAGTTTTTGTTTTATCTCTTCATTTACTACCATCAATGTCACATTTCCTTCAGTTATCTTGTGTCTATTTTTTTATCCTACTAGTTTATAATAATCTTTTATTTATTTATTTTTTTACTCCGTACAGATCTACTTGCAGCCTCTGCCACCATTTCCGTCTTTCACAAATTTCTAATTTTCTTCTCTATTATTGTGATTCCATCTCTGTTGGCACTGACGGCTTCTTTGGCATTTCTCCGATCTCCACCAAGCATCCCCCCAACGTTTTACGCCTCAGTCTGGTGTCCGCTTGTATGTCGATGTCTGAAAATATAATTTTGGTGTCACACACTCGGGACATCTGAAGTCTGCCAGTGGTGTCCAATTACAGTGATTTCCGAAGTTAGGTATTGACATCTAACAACCTAGATATCCAAGATCAGGCATCGACCTAAGAAAACTCGGACATGCAAACACATTCAGATGCGCTTTTGTGTGTGTGTGTGTGTGTGTGTTTTTTTTTTTTTAACACCCCGTATTTTTTAACCTTACATTATAATTATTTCAGTAGATGAAACCTATTCACATGGATCAGGCACATAGGGGCCATTGACTTGAAATTCAAGCTTCTAAAGAATGCTGGTTTCAACCTCCCACCTCAGACCCCACATTACAGCAGCAACTGATCAGGATACAGAGCCAGTGATTTTTCATCGCCCTGCAGGAGACAGTAACCCGTGACATCTGAGTGGTATTCCACGACACTAACGGCTGAACGCCAGAGTTGAAAAATATCTAGCGGCTTCTTCCCGACAGTACCAGTATAAAGAAGTTCTGAATGATTAAACCTCAATAACAACTGAAGCGAGCCAGAGTTGAGAAATATTAAACTCCCCATTATCGTTTGGAGCTTAGTGGTCTTCTTCCTAGTGTCCACCAGTAGCCTCCTGCGTCATCTAGAGCTGTAGGTGAAGGTGTCCTGGTAATATTGTGAAAGCTTCCATTTAAAACAGTTCTTGAATAAGTGGCGGCAATAGAGTGTCCGAATACGTGTTGCGGGAGCCTCTATCTTCGTTTTCCATCTTAGCATTAACTAAATTAACGATAGACTTCTTTCCGACGTTGTTCAATCCTTAATTATTGTTCACACTTTAAGAGTTTTGATTATCATCTATTTTATAATGATATTAATTGATATCCAACACGAACCTACTTTCTTTTGTAAAGAATGCTTCCATAAAACATTATACTGAATTCTGAAAACAAAGGAAAATGGGAAATAGAAAAGAATGAAACAGCAAAAGCAGCATAGATGGAAAGAGGAAAAAGCAATTAGGAATATGAAAAGTACAAAATAAAATTCGTGTACCTTATGAACAAATTTATCACGCGAAACAAAATACTCCATATTCTTTATCTGAAATCTGTGCACTTCAGAACATCCGGATGTTAAACGATTATAGGAGAGCGTATGTGAAGTAAACAATATTGCTCTGATTCACCTGATGGCGCGAGAGGTGAATGACACCGAGGTTTTGCAGACCGTGTCATCTAAAGCATCAATTCTATGTCGTTCATGTTGGGCGCAGTTTTTGCCTTTTTTTGCGAATTAGAATGTACAGGGGAAATCACTGATTTTAGGACAGTACAGAACCGTGAAGATAGAACTAAGTCTAGGTTGTAGAGGAGAGGTATATAGATTTCCTATAAATATATGAAAGTAAATGAGTGTAAAGTGCATGCAGGGAGAAAGCAGGTGTAAAAAAAAGAAAATAAATGAATAACGATGCAAACGGTGACAGTACCTACTCATCGCCGTTTCATGCAAAATGAAAATATGAATACAACCCAGGAATTTATTGCTTCAGACACATGATAAACATGCGGGTAGAATGCAATGATACACTCGTAACGATTGACATGAGATACGAAACTCCCTAACATATAACAAAACAAAATGACACTGCAGCTCTGACACAGTGAGCATTTTGCAACACTTTTCAAAGAATTCATTCTTTATCAAGATTAATTTAATGAATTTTTAAAAATAAAACTCCCTCAAACAAAAGCTTCTTAGGTAGGAAAAGTAAAAAAAAAAAAATAGCATATATGTGATCAATTTCCTTTTGTAAGTTACACAAAGCACCATTAATTATTAGTTAGCGCATTCAGTGCCAATACTAATACAAACAAACAGTTATACACAAACTTAAACAAGTACGAGGGGATAATAAACTAAAGTATAAAATTAACACTATCTGTATATTCATAATCAAAACGTTACAATAATGCTCATAAAGCTCTTGTTACGTTGCTTATAAGTTCACCCTACATCTAATGTAAAGTTAGAAGAAAACCACAGAAAGAGAGTGAGATTTATTCTGGAAAAAGCAAGAAATAATATTGCACATGTCATCAAAGGCTTGAGAAGTTGTCTCCATGAGATCTTTTACACAATGTACCCGGGAAAATGAAAAGCATTAGCTACACAAGAGTACCCAGGATTTCTCTCTCTCTCTCTCTCTCTCTCTCTCTCTCTCTCTCTCTCTCTCTGAATGAAAGTTAACTTCACTGGAGGAATTGTAAAGATGCCTATCCGTCGCAAGACAAGAAATAAATTCATGTCGTTTTTTGGCAACTTCAGTATTGTTTCTTCGTGCAAGGTAATTTGCTTTAATTTCATTAGTCTTTTGTTTAGGTCTATACTGATTGGTTCATCAGCTTCTAAGAGAAAAATAATAAAGGTACCTAAATCTTCTGTCTTTATTAAAAATGTTCTTTGTTGTGATATTCTTTAGAAGACACAAAGTCATTCCAATATCATGTAAACTGGCAAATGAAGCTCGAATTGAAATTGTATAAACTGTTGTATTCGGACAGTTATTTGATTTGAGCGAATATATATTGTCTGTTCTTTCAAAATGAAAATGGATGCCTGTTCTGCAATTCTATGTCTTGTATTCACAGAGAAACTGCAGCCGTCTGTGGAATTCGTTCGCAAATACAGATTTGATTGGTTCGTCAAATACTGTTCAGTAATTTTTAAGTGCTGAAAACCTTTGGAGAGCTCACTTGGCAAACGCTTGATATAGCTTTATATCTCTGTCATAACAGCATGAGGCCTCTGAATTTAATTTTATTTCTATTTCAACACTATCGCTATTACACAAAAAAGAGCAATTTTAAAATTATTTATATGGTTTCGATCTCTGCTGGAGGTACGAGGTACTCTACATTAAGTAATGTTTTGGAAATATTTTATCGTTTAATATTACCATATTTCGTAGGTATTAGTTAACTGTTAATAAGTTTGAAAAGAATGAGATTATTGCAAAATACTTGGCAACCCCTAAAGAATTTTCAATTTTTCAAATATCTTTCTTTATAAAAGATAAAGTAAGAAGTATGCATTTATATTGCTTTCAAAACGGAAAGAATGAGCGGTTTACAAAACAGTTCCCCATTAAAATGGAGAACCTCTAAGCAGTTCAGTTGAAATTTTAGGAACTCTTATGTTCCCCTTAGATGAAAGGCATATGTCAAGAAATCAAGAAAAGTCTTTTGCAACAGGAGTAAGTAACTTGCTCTCGGATGTTCCATGGAAATATTTTCCTGCACTATAGATCGTTGACAAAACAATGATTCGACGAAACCCTGAATACCCTAGTAATAAAAATGTATTAAAAAGCAACTGTGGTACGTTATATTCCTTTACTGAATATATTGCCCAGTAAACGGCTTTTAAACACGATGGAAGCAGAAGTGGAAGACTCCTCTTTGTTTTTCCCAACTTTTCAATTCGTATTTCAATTAAAAGCTTATATTACATTTTAATCCAGACTGTTCCCTGGCCTGAAAAAGACGTTAAAAGAAACGGGTGATTTTTGTAAACTGAACGTTGTGTTTTCTCTGTAATTTTCCTGTCTATGAAGATCGTCTAGCTGTTAATTAATAGGAAAAAGGAAGCTGAGGGATTTTAAGAACCATACAGTAGCAGATGCCTGTAGTGATCATCATAATTGCTCCTTGGTTCATTTTGGTTATTAGTACTGGTGCCTTGAATCTTTTGACTGGCAGGAGTTATGGAGCAACGAAAAGAGAGCATCAGCAGAGCTTCTGTAATAGCGGAGCTGCCTCAGTGCTTCGGAGATGAGCCTCTTGTGCATGGGCGTCCATTTGTTATAGTTTTTACTGTCACTATATATTCACATAAATACTCGTTCCTGTATTTGTAAAATAACAAAAGAATGAAGAAATCGTATGTCACCGAAGGCATTTGGAGTAGGAAAATGGATATTAGGAAAATTTAATCTTTTATGAGGGAAAAAATCCGACGTATAGAGAAAGAGGGAACAGACTGCATAAGACTAAGACAGATCTCAATTGTAAAGGAGGCTCTGAGTCTGGGAAGGACTGATTTCACTTGGCGTGAGATCATTTCTTTTTCCCCATCAGAAGAGGGTGGCCACACTTACCCAACTGAAAACATGTCAGACGAGCCTCTGTATCAGTGATTTCTCTCCAAAACAAATTGTAGTTCATTTCTCTTTTTGTATTATAATAAAAGACATTTTTTTTAAAGTGAGCTTTGCATTTTCTTCATAACCCAGACTTAGCATCCCATTGGCATTTACACTAGAATAAAGGAGTTCCATGGCTCCAGAGATACACAACAGTCCTCTTTATTCGTAAAAGTAAATCTACTTTCCTTAGAAGAAAAAGGAAAGAGACAAGTAGAAAGACAGACTTTGCTTCGGAATCTTGCTTAAATATCTCTTGGGTTTGATCCAATACAGTTCTGCAGGAAGAACAATTGCCTGTCCCTAGAATAGGTGGAAAGGAAAATTATATAAAAAAAAGGTAAGCATTATACTTATGTATAAGAGCAACAGAGAAATAATAATAATAATAATAATAATAATAATAATAATAATAATAATAATAATAATAATAATAATAATAATAATAATAATAATACCAGCACAGATGGAATTTCTTCGCTCGAGCAAGAAACTGGATTTCTTCTTCTGGGAGCGCTTTCGACCTTTGCATAGGACCCTTCTTTCACCCTCTGGAGGATTACTCGGTAGCACCCATTAGCTCTCCTGAAAAGCAGTGCTTTATTCAGTAGCTGGCTCCTGAGTAACGACCCGCAGCTATAATAAACCTTAAAACTAAGAACTCGCTCGCGCTCTCTCTTTTTCTGTCTGTCTGTCTGTCTGTCTGTCTGTCTAGTTCACACGAGATAGCAGACATTTACTCACTACCCTATTTTGAGCACCAGCATGTGTACTGTATGTGTGCTATATTTTACTGAGCTCCAAATTTCTGATACTTGCTGACTTTCGTAACAGAAGTTTTTAATCATATTGAAATTGCTTCGTACTTTTGTTCATTTTTATTTATATCCAAAAATAATTTTCATAAATTTTTGTTCTGCAATCGTTGCAGAAAATTGACGAAAATTTCATATTTCAAGAAATCGAATAATACTATTCGTAATGAATGTTCCACATTTTCTCAAAAAGAAAAACGTAAAGAGTTTGCTTTCAACATCTTTTGATTCTGCTTCTGTTTCCAGCGTAAAAATATTATCATTTAATATCAAGAGATGAACGGGATGATAAGAAATTATTAAGAACTCACCCAGCTAACCAAGATGATCGGATTATTTTTTAGACAAATCATTTTTCTGGTGAGCATCTTGGATGCGACGTTGACCTCACGTATGAAGAGTGAGCTCTATAGCGAGTGGAGTGAAGGTCGAAATTCCTTTCCTACTTTTCCAGTCGTTAATAATACCAGGTGGAGGTATTGTAATGATAACTTTGTAAGAAAAACAGCCGAGGTAATCAAGAATCAAAGAGTTGGGAAAGGTAGGAGACATGAAGTGGTTATTCGAAGCGAGCTTTTACCCGATATGTGATTTGCCCAAGACAAAGCAATAATCTTCGGTAAATTCAAGCTGAATTCAGGAAACGAACTCAGATCAGACAAAACTTTTTCTGGAATTTGGGGTTTTTAGCAGCTCGGAAATATTGAGAGAAGACAGGTTAGGCAAAGAAGACCTACTGGTATAATGGCGCTCAATAGGCTTACATTTACATTCAGACCATCAAGACTAAGTCGAACTAAAAGATCGAGATGAAAAAATATTTATCGTACCTCATTACTGACCTATTATATTCTCAAAAAAAAAGATGAACTTAGTGACATATTTTACAATATTTTGATAAGGAAAAACCAACACAAAATGCAAAAATCAAAAGAAAGATACTAAACTCAAAAGGAGTACAGAACAAGTATAAGTGTAAAATAAGCTGAGAAACAAACACATTGGAAGACTGAGAGAGAGAGAGAGAGAGAGAGAAAAAAACAGAAAGAGGAAAGGAGAAATTGTAAGTAAATCTTTTAAGAAATAAAGATGAAAAAGTATCGCGGTGCTATTCTACATTGCTAAGGCTGCTGCCAGCCTTAGCAATGGACTTTCTGTAAATGCTGACACTTCGCACATTTAATCACTTCTGTTCGTTACGTTCATACAAGGTTAAAAATAAAACTTTACAGCAAGATGCACAATTTGTAACAATACTATCAATTTGTTATTTCAATTTGCCTATTCAGTCAACTATATGTCTCGACTTGTACGCCTTCCTTTTCACATATGATGAAGCCTTCGGCCAAAAAAGCGGTTCAGCCTTATTTTGATCCTCTACGAATCTCTCTCCAGATCTGGAGGTCACTCTGATGGGCTTCTCCTTCCACAAGACGAAACAAAATAGTTGTTATTCCAGGATGGAAGTTAGTGGTGTCCATAAATGCCATAGATTGCCGGAACAGCAGTTGTGACAAAAATCACTGAAAAATAAATGCTTGATCACTTTTCACTAAAAACTGACTAAAGAATTGGGAAAAAACTCGATGGTCCAAATATTCTTACAGGAACTTTTGATGTAACGACTGCAGTTTCTTTTGACTAAACCTAACCGAGATATTCCACAAAAACAGGTAGCCCACTATATAAAACGAAAATACCAATGAAACAAATAAAGCCAGTAAATAGGCGGGGTGAGGGAAATTCGAATGCATGCGCATGCATTCACTCGTTCCAGATTACTGTTGCAAACACAAAAACAAAAGATTCAGGGTTTAAAATGGGCAGCCATTAGCATAACATCGCAGCTTTCATGGTTAGAATAACAAGCGTTGCAACAGGAACGATAAAAGCTTGACCCGGTGGAACAAAGCACTTTAGTTTGATGAAACAATGCTTTTTTTTTCTTTTTTTCTTCTAGCACGGAACATTTCCTGTTTTTGTTTTTTTTTAATCTTATTTACATGGATATACTTGTCAATATTTTATCTTTTATTAATTCTTTTTCTCTCTCTCTCTTGTGATGTGCTCGTAATGAGGTTTTAGGGTTATTTCATATGAATTTTTGCTCATTTTTAATTTTCATAATCGACGGTTAATAACCAAAGTTTTTTTTTTTTTACAAAATAGTCTTCATAGCCAATAGCCAAAGAAAATTTGTATATCAAACTGCAAAATAAAATAGGGTTGGCTAACCAAGATACACTCCTGATTTGTAGCTGATACATTGGGATTAAGTTGCCAACCATGGCTTTCTGTCCTTCTCTGAATGCGATTCAACTATGACGAGCTAGGTCAAGGAATCACAATGAATATTAAAGGCATGTCCTCATTATGATTCGTATCCGCCAGTTTCGAGTCCAGTCCTTTTTCTAGTGAGGAGAGCTCGCTATACATATGAAAAGATACTCGGTATTATCTGTGACCCCTGTGAAATAATCTTATTGACTGAAAAGGTAAAGTAATATTATGGATGATTATTGGCTACCCATTAAAATTGATTTCATGGTATGGCTCTCGAAGCTGATAAGAATGTTAAGACGCAGATGACATTAGATTATATTGAACCGATTCTTCTTTCAAATGGACCCAATCTATTTACTTGTTTTCCTATCCTATTTCAGTAATTCGTATACTATCCACTAATTTATTTATTTTTCCTCTTTATATTCTTTTTCGAGCTTTCCTTCTTTGTTTATTATTTTCCTCTCTTACGCTACTTGTTACTTTTGTCTTTCTTGTTACATGCATTTTCCTTATTCATTGTTTCCTCTTTGTGAAGTAAGACTCCATGCAATCTCCCACAGAATTCAGGGATCTTCGGCGCTGGTAGTCTTACTATACAGGGAAGTGGAGGAAGTCCTTCCCATAGCAAAAGTACAAGAAGCAGGGCAGGCAGCATTCTTGCACACTTCATTCCACCGTGAAACAAAACAATATCTTTTACATAAAAAAAAAAGCAGTTATAGGATCAAAGCTCTTGATTATTCCTAATAGCGACGACACTATCGCCTTTGTACCTTGTACAGATGACAGGTTCAGAATGCCTTAAGACACTTTTTCGAACAGTCATTTGTTAGCAAAACAAAACTACAAAACAATAAAAACAATTTGAAGTCTGCACATTCGCTTAGAGGCAGCTTCTGATGGTGATTCTAATCCATTAAATGGTTTAAACGCATCATATTGCATGATGATACATCTGTAGACGCTTTTCTTCACGTCATTATCACAACAATATTCATGTATTTAAGGAAGAACTTCGACCATAATGATATAAGAAAACAGAAGCTAAAATAGCATGGCAGAGGACTTACTCCTGACACTCATGACTGTTTGAACACGTAATAAAGATTAGCAGAATTTTTCAAATTTCTATACCCGAAAAGAAACGACTGAAATTGCACTAGACAAAACTGAAACAATCCTAGTCCTTCAGATAACTCAGGTCATAATGCGGCCATGCCATCTCTCTCTCTCTCTCTCTCTCTCTCTCTCTCTCTCTCTCTCTCTCTCTCTCTCTCTCTCTCTCCCTTGTAGCTGATATGAGAGTTGATGACATCTGCGTTTTTCATCCATCCGCTACAGGCCAAAAAAAATCGACAGCGCTTAATTTGTAACCAATCTCTTCACAATCAAACCTAAACTTGCATATTTTAGAAGCGAAATTTAGAGAATTATTCTTTCATTTAATGCAATATAAAAATATATATATATATATATATATATATATATATATATAAAAATGAATATCGGATATATAAACCATATATAACGTTTTATATACGATTATATATATATATATATATATATATATTTGAATGTGTGTGTGTGTGTGTGTGTGTGTGTGTGTGTGTGTGTGTGTGTCCCTTTTCATGGATTTTACGTCAAGCACAAATCTGACTCGTCTAAAAGCTGGAGAAATGAATGATCGGACATATAACCACCTTCTATGAACATTTTGTTGTATAGTTTTGAATTATAACTATATTATATAACTGTCAACCGGGATCCTGTATAGTCCCCTTTTCTGGATCCTCTACTAATGAAATGGAATCTACTAAAGAAATGGCAATTTGTTTTCTACAAGCAAAGTCAATTTTTTTTTTTATGGTGAAGCTGAGCCCGGTAAATGAGATGCCTTTAAGTCATATGATAAAGTTTTGTGACCTGCATGCTTTGATGAGCGACTCTACCTTTAATTATCGTATTTTGGCTTTTCTGTTATATAAACCTGGAACCAGACTATGAAGGAACGCAAATTAAAAGACAGTAGTTTCCTATCTCTTAACGGGATTTTGTAATGACAAGTGGATAACGGTGCCGTTTTCATAAGGGATTTTGGGATATGGAATCTCCACAGGACCGACTTCATTAATCAGTTCATGTCACCTGGATGCCTTTCCTCTGAGATGAAGACGTCCTGGAGTAGACAAATCAATGTGTCTGTAAGTCAAAGGGAAGTTCAGCACTAGGCTATTGCCAATGGAATCGACGGGCTGCTGTTGAGATCTATGTGAAATTTAAATAAAGCAGCTGTTGCAAAGGTTTTTACCTGCAGAATCAGAACCATTCTACGTCTATCTATCTATCTATCTATCTATGTATGTATATATATATATATATATATATATATATATATATATATATATATATATATATATATATATATATATATCTATCTATATATATATATATATATATATATATATATATATATATATATATATATATATATATATATATATATATATATATGTATGTGTGTGTGTATATGTGTGTGTGTATATGCATACATGTATCTTGTATGGTAATGATGTATCTAACCCATCCTATACAACTGTCAATGACTGAAGCAAGAATACCGTTATCAAAGTATAACACATTCCCTTACAGTTCCTCTCATCGTCTCTATTATGGCTTTGAAACCAACTTTCCTACTCGAGCGAACACTTTTCCCACATATCCATTCTCGTGTAACTGCACTCTTTCCAATTCATTAATAATACACTAACTGAAAATCAGGAAGAGGAAAAATGAGCTTTGAGAACGGAGAGCGCAACAAGGAAAATGTGGCCTTTTACAAATATGCTTAATTCGACACATTTCTAAAAGGTACGGGTTTGCTTTTTTTCTTTTTATCCAATTTCCTCTCAGTTCTTGTTCCCACCAAGCTCTCAAGCTTCTTAAATTTTGTTTGGTTCTAATTTTCGCTCTTCATTTAAGAACAAATGCACCAGGCCAACCCTAGAAGGATCCACATATGTGACTCAATAATCATAGTAAGCTTTTAATTGAAAATAATAAACTTTTGTTTAAATCCTTCACCGCTGAAACCTACAACTTCAACTTGCAATTATTTAATTGAGTCTTTGGGTTACAGCACTCATACAGAATCTGTTGGTTACGGTGAGCAACTGACCTAGCGACTGAAAATGTTATGTTAAATAATATATTATATCTAATATGTTGAGATTTTCTAATCTGTTTCCTCTAAGCAGAATATTATTAAATAAATCGGAGCCGAGTTATTAGAAGAACTCAGGGGGCCATAAGGGCAGGAATCCTCTGACTTCAGGCACTTTAGAGTTGCCTCGGTGCCGTTCATTACAACATAATGCTTCAGACTGCGTCTGTAAGCTTAGTTTATGCGTGGATCGTGCATTGTACATTTTATTCGGGCAAATGACAGACTTGGCAGTTAAATCCATTTATAATCTCTCTCTCTCTCTCTCTCTCTCTCTCTCTCTCTCTCTCTCTCTCTCTCTCTCTCTGTCAACTGTGTGTTTTTTTTCGGTTTCCAGTTTACGGTGGTACGAATATTTAAAAAGTCAATGAAGAATTTCTCTTATGAAATCGAAACATATTTTCTCCTCTTGTAAATTGACTCCGCTTTAGAAGTAACAAGTCTTACGATTTTCTCTTTTGTAATGAAAAAAACAAATGTTGTTTCAACACAAACTATAAACTAGTAGAGGTTATAGAAAGTGAGTGCAAAATAAAAGATTGCATCACAATTACGCTTTCTATATTTTATTTTATTTGGATAAATAGGCATCTTAATTTGATGATGGACCACAGTTCATCCAGGAACTAGGACGTTGTTATTTTCCTGTCCTGAACCAAACCCCCCCGGCGTCAGGCATAGAGGCTGGAGGGAGCCGTGATCCGCATTTCGGTTGTCCAGTAAAGTCGGAGAGAGGAACATTCTGGTGGGACCGGAGGGGAAAGGGAGGAAATTGCAGAAGGAAGGGAAAGAAAGAATAAATAGTCTATGAAGGAAGGAACACAAAAAGTTGTGTGAAGTGATGAAAATGAACTTGGGAGAGAAAATAGAGAGATTATTGTTAATCTTATATATAATATTATTATTGTTTTTGTTGTTACTCTCGATAAAAAATCATTATTGTTAGTATTATTATTTTGTTATAAATACTGCTGCTGTTGTTAATATTATCATTACCATTATTAATGAATACACATTCTTACCGAAGAAACCAAAATCCGATGGTCTTGCAGAACAAAATGCAGTTAAAAAAACAAGAAAATAGGAAATGAGATAGAAATAATGAATGAGTAATTGGGAGATGAAGGAAAATCAGACAAATAAGAAACAATGGAAGAGGAGAAATTGAGTGATGAGAATACTGGAACAAAGGAAAATTAAATATAAAGCAATATAAATCATCAATTGATTACATAACTATGCAAAACTGGAAAGGGTAGGTGGTGGACGGAGGAATGCAAGATATAAAGGAGAGACAAAGAGGCTAAATAAAAAGGATACAAAGAAAAGAATTTGTAAATGAATAGGCGAACAATAATACTATAGGAAATGTTAAGTCAAACAAGTTTCATCTTATAATTACTAAATTAATTCTGGTATCTCCACATCCTCTTCAGTATTATCCATGCCATCTCCCGAGATAGAGATAACAAAATCTGCGGAAAATTACCGTTGTTCAGATTTTTCTGATCTCTCTTTTGTAAAGCAATAAGTATGTCTCGTGACCCATGTGCACTATAACTCATCTTGAGATAAATTAACAAAAAAATTATAAATTCTGATGTAAAAATTTCATCGCCCACTTTTTTTCCCTGGTTTAAGGGCACTGCAGAGTTTAGGTGTGAGTGAAAACTTTTGAAATGATTTTCAACTCGTTTTTAGTAAAATAAAATGACTTGCAGTAGGTAGGTTCAAAGTTTTGACGTGAAATGGTGCAGCAGATGAAATTGACTTCAATTTGCAAATGTGGAGGACTTTAGCAGATGAAAGCCAACAATGCAGTAAGTTTATTAAAACTGCCAAAAAAAAAATACTAAATGTAGGAAGATGACTCTTAAACCAGCTGACTTTCTTGGGTACATCCAAGTTCTACGAACGTAACTGGATTTTTCTGAACTGAATAATCCGGTCGACATAAGAGGAACCTTGTGGGATTTTTTCCAAGAACAGTTTTAAGAAAAGGTACATAATAAATGAATGAAGAAGATCTTAATGTGGACAACCAAATATTTCATCACTTTTGATAAAGGGCTTTTGAAAATCAATATCTCCCATCCAATGCTTCCAAACGCTTTTCCTCATTTTTTAAATAACCGAACTTAAGTTCTAAAGGGAATAGAATTTTAATGTCAGAGCAATTAATATTATATATATATATATATATATATATATATATATATATATATATATATCATTTTATATATATATATATATATATATATATATATATATATATATATATATATATATATATATATAATATTATATATATATATATATATATATATATATATATATATATATATATATATATATATATATATATATATGCATGTGTGTGTGTGTGTGTGTGTATTTGTGTTTATGTTTTTCGTTTGTGTTTGTGCATTCAGAAAGGAGACTGTGCATATTGATTCTTTTCTCTTTTTCAGGTCCTTTTCCAAAGGTCCAGTCACCTTTCCTTGCTTCATCTAATCTGTGATTCATCTCACCTCGTATCTAGTAAACTGTGAAGACAATTCGTTTGAAAATTTGACAGCAAAGTTTATGATGATATCAGTTACTCAATAAAAGTAATAAGGTAGGAACGTTTACCTGGGATTTTCATTACACTGAAAAGAGAAATTTCAGATGGTTTCTTCATAGATTTTTTTTTTTCATTTTCTTACTCGTTTTATGGATTATTGTTGTTCTTAAGTTAAACTGACAGTTAATAAACGTATTACTTTCATAACAATTATCTTCTGAACATGAATGTTTCGATTACTGCAGTTCATCTATTTTACAGACGCAAAAACATCCAACTTGAGTTCAATGAATAATAGAGAATTATTTATATTGCACATTATCAACATAGCATTCAAACGTTAAGAGAATATTATAATGGATTCGGTCTTTTGCAGCGTATTTCTTCATTGCGATGCCTTTGTCCTTGTTACTGTTCTTGTTTGTTGTGCCATTTTTATGGTCGAGGCCTCTGATGAAAGGTGACAGTTGTTCTGCTTCAAACATATGCCCTTTGACTTTTCGATTTCACTGTTGTGCATTATATATTACTCTTGGGAAGAGAGAACGACATGTAAAGTGCTAGTGACAGAGATTTTGAAGAGGAAGATATAATATTCAGGGAGAACAAGACTCCCAAAAGAGGTAAAATTACAAGACCAGCTCCATGAACACTCAAAGGGTCTCGTGTGATTTATGCAGTTAACTGATCTGGGTTGCAAGCTGAATGGGGAGGACTAACTGCAAAATTGTGTTTGCATGATAACTGCCATTTTTTTTTCCCATGAAAATTTAACGGTACCGTAGGTATATCCTAATACTGGAAGAGACGCTCATTCTTCCTCAATAAGAAAAGCTTCAATAAGTCCGTGTTCATAAATACAGTGCATGGATTTCTTTACGAATGAATGGCAGAATATTTTCCATTATCGTTGGTTTAACTTATTACTGTTATCGAGGAAACTTACAGGCCTTCCAGCCATCCTGTCTCCTCCCGTCCTTCAGTCCTAAGAGAAGATATTGGCAACACCAGCTCAAAGTCTCGAGAAAAAAATCGTCAAGTGAGACATCTTCGCGTAACTCACTCTCGGGCATTCCTGTACATTTTCCAGAGACCAAAGCAGGCCAGGATCGAATTGCCAGTGTCTCCGTTTGAATAACTCGGCGTTATGATGAACTCCGTTTCAAAGGCTCTTGTTTTTTTTTTATGTCCATAGCTGAAGTTATGGGAAAAAATGTATCTTCGCATTCAGTTTGTAACTTCACTCTAACATGAATATTCTAGTTACTGTCTGTAATGGCGCAAGAATTTATTTTCCTTATATGGTGGTTGGTTGATGGGCAGAAATGCTTTGTAATCTTAAGCATACCTTTGCACACACACACACACACACACACAAAAATACTGCATTCAGCAAAGATATATACTAATCTAAAAACTATAAAAAATATATATATTAACTTCATCGTAAATTATAAGGTTTCCTATGGCAAAAAATTCGAAGATTACGGCAAATCAGTTCAAAATCAACAGCAGTATTTCTCTATTTGTTTAGGAGAAATACTTCATACGAAATTATAAGAATATATAATACCTGGGAGTCACTATATTACTCTACAGGCCAACCAGCGGTTCTTTGTGGATTAATAAACTTTTCTATCTGCACCTACAATGAAAATTAACTCACACTCACACATGGCCACATATATAATATATGTCACCGTGGGGCCATTGTAAATTCATAAACCACGTGGATGGGAAACGGAGAGCTTGTCCTTCGATGAGACAGGAAAGCAGGTAGTGACTAATTGGAAAAGTTGACGAGGAAGAGCTGAGAAAGACACAACAAATGGTTCTTTTCCAGAGCCGTCGTTCTCCCATAAAGTTAGCAAAAGTTCACGTCAGCAGTCTAGATTGTGGCCCGATACGGCCTCAAGTGGACTCAACGGACGTAGAGATGGTTAAATTTTATATAACAGAAGAAATTGTTCACAGTAGTGAAGGTGAAGCACGACGTAGTTAGGACATCATGTTAACTATGATTTCGTTATGAAGTCAGATACCTCCGCCAGAAGCTCTATAAAAGGAGGGGGAGAGAGAGGACAGCAGAGAGAGGAAAGAAGAAAAGTTGGGCGTGTTATGTGTTATTATTACCGGTGTGTTTAAGTGACTCTTGGGAGTTCTCTCTCAGTATCGAGGCGGGGCTTGGGAAATTTTCGTAGCTTGTTCCCAGTATGAGAAAGTTAGCGTCGTACACAGAGAAAGGAAGGACCAGAAAAGTCTGCGAGTGTCTCCTTTGAGTAATTTGTTTGAGGTTCGTACCATGTTACTTAATAAGTTAGTACAAGAGAGAGAGAGAGAGAGAGAGAGAGAGAGAGAGAGCTTTGAAGCTTTAAAACTCTACCTGGCTTTGTTTTCCTTGACTTTCATAGATAGCTTTCCTTGGTACATTAGCTTATTTATTGTTTTGAGTAACAACATCTCTTGCCTTTCACCTTTGTCTTTTCCGAGACTAATTCCACATAATGATAAAAGCTTTCAACTGGAAATGTTAAATCATTTCATCTGACTGATGAACATTACAACCTGCTCTCCCCGTTCCATAATAGAGAGAGAGAGAAAGAGAGATTTTGTATTTTCTTTAGTCATCGTTTTAATCACTAGTTCCAAATTTGTTCGAAATGGTTTGTTAATGCCTGTATTTATACGGAATATTGTTAGCTCATGAGAGTGTTTATCTTTAAAATTCCACTTTAAAAAGATATTTATCTTAGAAAAGTCTTTGTTTTTTTTCCTTTCGTTTTTAATTAAAACTTCTGTCAATAGTTAAAATAAGTTTTTAATCATGGGCATTAGTTAAATTTCATATTATAATGTTTATAAATTTTGTTTAAAGCTAGGGTCGATAATCTATTAGAAACAGTGCATGACCATAAAAATATGCAAGTACAGAGTTTTGAAAATACTGAACGATTATCTCTTTAACCCAACTTTCAGTAAAGACATGCTTATATAGAAAAAAATTCGAAATTCAAATTGGTGTATTTTAATGTCGTATGATAAATTTTATTGGACCCAGAATGGTGACTTGTGTTATGCAGTGTTGTAAGGTAAATGATTAGCATTTAAGCAATTGCTGAGGTATTTATTCGTAACGAAGACAGCTCAGGATATTTATTTTGGTCTTACATTAACAGGGTGTCAAACCAATCAGTTACTTAAATTTTTGTTGGCCGTTATTTGCTTAGTTTTATATTAAAAATGGAGACGAAGTGTTTTGTGTCATGTGTTCAAACCATAAAAACAAACATTAGCCTAAATCATTTGATTTCTCCTTGTCGGAGGTGCAAATATCAAAAACCCTTCCATTCTGTGCATACAAATTAGCTTAGGGTCATCTATGTGCAACAAGATTCCTCTTGTCTTATCACCTTTATCATTACAAAATTAACCAAGAACTGATTGAAAGCTTCAATTCAAGGAACCTACAATTTCAGCAAAAATGATTTGATGAAGGAGCAATTTGCATAAAATGTTTAAGAGAAGAGAGAGAGTTGAGAAAGAGAGAGAAGAGTTTCTTGAAGCATTTAAGATCCACTAAGATCTGTTCGAACGTTATTCAGATATTCCATGGAATTTTGCAGACGAGACTTCTGTAAGCCTTGCCATAAACAGGTTAATATAGTAACCTTCGTCATATTATATAGATTTCACATTCTTAGTGATTGTTGCAAAGAGAAAATAAGAATGAAAGAGGTGTGCCTAACTATAAAAAGAAAATGGGAGGAGAATGGTTTCTGAAATAAAATCTGTTTAAACAAAAAAAAAAATAAAACAACAGCTGCAACGCATTTCAAAACAATCAGGCTGCTTGTGTAAATGATGCCATAGCAGCTTTAAGCAGTATAATACTGAAGTCATGATCTCGAAGGAGTGTAAAAATGACTTTAATCTGCAACATAGAGGAAACGAAATCATCATTTCTCTGTAGACAGTTTTTGTCTAATGAAAGTTCCGTTTACTTCTGCAGGTCCCATTGAAACATTTCTGAGAGAAAGAGAATGAACAAATTACAAATTATTTAACACTGAATAAATTGCTCCATCGAGAAATCTACTCACTGAGTCTTACTAACCTGGTCTTTCCGAAATGTTATTGTCCTTCCTCTAAACACATACTCATCACATTGAAGTCTTTGCTGCACTTTTCTTGGCATAAGTTTATATTTTCATGGGCTAAAATGACCCCTTTGATGAGAAAACCGCATCAATTATCTTTCTACCTATCCAAAGGTCAGTATAACTGCGCAGATTTTAGTGACAGGAGGTCTTTTAACCTTTCGAAAAGTCCTCCACGAGACAGTGGAGCTTACAAAAATATACTGTACAACCAGCAAAAGTGTAGGGTGGTGGCAAATGTAGTACAATCACGATACTTAATGCTGCATCACGTTACGGAAATATATCGTTCAGATCCTATTTCTTTTTCTTTTTATATAGTCCGTATATTAATTAGTTTGAATTTTTTCCATAATATGAAAAGTTTGCCTGCAAAAATAAATGCAAAATAAAACAAAAAAATTCTTTGTTTTATGCAGGTTTTATCTGAATCATTAAAACCTTTAGGTTCAGATATGAAAAGTCCTACCAATATTTTCAATATTATCTATATAAGAGCTTTTTCTTTAAAAAAACAAATTATTTTACAGAAATAAACTATAAGTAAGTAGAGTTTGGCATATCTCATGTTATCAGGTTGTCATCTGTTTGAAAGAAAGAATGTTATTTTAAGTTAGCAAAATAGGTAATAATGATAAAAAAATATTATATAATTATAAATTCCCTTTTTAATTAAACAAAATACAGTTCGTTTGACTGAATGTTGGTGAAATGCATTGAATATGAAGTTCGGTTGGCAAATGAATGGCAAAGCTGAAAGTTGAATTAGCCTAGGATGTGTTGATGCAAGAGTTTTAAATCTTTTTTTTCAAGTTTTCCATACTTATATCAAAAACGTCAAACTGAAATCTGAATTCAAATATGAAGGAAAATTTCACTGAATATCAGATAAGAGAAGTTTGGGTTGTTTTTCTGTATGTTTGAAAGTCATTTAACACCACGTCTTTTGATGTTGCCAGAATTCTTATTTTTGCACACATTGCTAGTCAATATTTGAATATATTAGTGATTTTCTTTTTGTGTTTGATTTTGAGAACATTACATTTCAGTTATTTAGGTCCTGTGTTTGATGTCACATTTCAATTTTGCTTTCATTATATCAGCATCGTATCTACCAATCATTACTTATGTTACTGATAGGCAACAAATACAATTTTTTGTTTTACTGTTTTCCTTCACCATGAAAGTATCTGATCGATTAGTTACATTTGCATAATGACTAAAAAGAATACATTATCGATTATAAAAATCTAAGAGCACGCAAATGCCTATTAACAAAAATCATAGTTTGTAGGATCATTAGGACTAGCCAAATTTTATAGGTTAGTATTCATCTTTCATATTTTCTTATGACAAATAAAACAAATGTCCTCAATAGTTTTGTGATTTTGCTGTATATGAAAACATAGAGCCCACAATTCCTTTGAAACAAAAGTCTTCAGCAAGACAGTGGAGACAAACAAAAAATTAATACCCTGCAAAAGTGTGACGATAATCATTCTAATTTCTTTAAATGTGTTTTTTAGTTCGGCTCAGGATACTTATTTAAAGTTCGTTTGTTTTATATTATGCCCTAGCCAGCCCTA
>NC_089786.1:40635098-40655098 GCF_040412425.1 Macrobrachium rosenbergii | reverse complement strand
ACGTTCGTATGTCTCTCTTTGATTTATGAATTAGGGAAAAATTCGCTAACGTGTTCGTCGCAGCCTGCCGAGGAAAAACCTCAGTTACAGGTATCCATAGGTTCCAATTTCCTTTATGACTTTTCATTATTTTATATATTCAGTTACTCACTTTTATTTCATCTTTTTGAAATATATTTCTTTCACTTTGCAAGCTTTGCTTCCTTTTCTCAATAAAGTTTCTTTCTTATTTCCTTTTCATCAACAGAACTGTTT
Organism: Macrobrachium rosenbergii; assembly: GCF_040412425.1. Taxonomy (NCBI): domain Eukaryota; kingdom Metazoa; phylum Arthropoda; class Malacostraca; order Decapoda; family Palaemonidae; genus Macrobrachium; species Macrobrachium rosenbergii. Next base: position 40,654,843 of record NC_089786.1, on the reverse strand, counting down.
CCCCACAACATTTCCTTTCACATTCATTTATTCTATGCAAAATGCCCTTTTCTCTCGGATTGACGATTACTAATTTCCATCTTGTCAATATAATTTTATTTCTAGTTATCAAAACTACTCTAGCTATTATTTTTCTTCATTCAGACTTCTCTTACTAGCATTTTTAAAATATTTTTTTTTCTTTTCTCCACCCATCATCATTATCACATTTCCTTCAGTTACCAGGTACTACAGTATTTTTTACCGTACTAGTTCTTTTATAATTCCTCTTTCGTCGCACCGATCTGTTTTCAACTTATACCATCATTTACATTACTTAAGATTCTTTTGCAGCGTGCCTTCGGCTACCTGCAACCCCTTTCGTTCTTTTACTGTACCTCCTTTCATATTCTCTTTCTTCCATCTTACTTTCCACCCTCCCTAACAATTGATTCATAGTGCAACTGCTAGGGCTTTCTTCCTGTTACACATTTCAAACCTTTACCAGTCAATTTCCGTGTCAGCGCTGAATGACCTCATAGGTCCCAGTGCTTGGCCTTTGGCATAAATTCTATATTCAATTCGATTAAATTCACCTGAAAACGCGGACTTTCGAAGTCAGATGTTGACCCCGATAACCGACTAAGACCTCCGGAGTCACTTTTTAACCCTGCGTTACTCCTGGGTGTTTGGCACAATTTTGCTAAGTGCTCGTAATTACCAGTAGGCAACTTATTTCTTTTTCTCCCTCAGTACTCTCCTGATTCAAGAAGGGTGTGTGCAGTGTTGCTCAGTTGTGGGTCCAGTTGTCTTCACAGCTAGACGTCGTTTTGGCCTTCTGGGGTGTTCAGTCACCCCACCAGACCAAACGAAGAAGAAAGAAGAGGGTGGATAGCTTTTCAGTTAGGCAAATATTTCATGTATGTTTGTAGAAATTACCAAAAGAACATTTGATAATTGGTATACCAGCTATCCACTAGTGGAATGCTACTTCGTGACCATAACCGGCTGCTGTAGGGGACCCTCAGAAAGAACAAGAGGAGATTCCCCCAGGAATTCTTGGTGATAAAGAATAGACCTCCTGTGGACAGCATGTTTGGATTTGGAGACAACCTTACATTAGTCTCATACATGTACCAAAGAGTAGGAACAAGAAGAAAAATGTAGTGCTCGTTGTAGCATGCACCATGGTGCAAAGATAGACAAGCTACAGGTGACAAGAAACCTGAAATCATCACGCTCTATAATTCAACCAAAGGAGGGTAGATGGTCGACATGATGATGGATAAGTATAGCGTTTCAAACAGCCGGCTTTTGGCCTCTAACTGTGTTCTTTGCTCTCCTGAACATCGTCTGTGTAAATTCGTATGTCCTGTAAGCTCACAGCCACAGAATAAACTCAAGCGCCGCAAATTCATCAGAAAGTATGCATGACGCTATAAGAGACACTCTAAAGAGAGACTCCAGAACATTCGCCTGCCAAAAAGTCTCAGAACAGAGAGTGCAAGACTGTTCCCAGAAGCTGCAAGCAATAACCTCAACAAACTAACAGACATTACAATGCCAAGCAAAGAGATGTATATTTTGTGCCAGGTAAAGGGACCAAAATTGAAAACAGTATGTAGCACTTGCAGTAAACATGTTTTGTAAGGATCACAGTAAGATGACTGTGAGCAGCATAGATTGCAAAAAAATACAGCAAGTGGTGAATCAGAGTGAGATGTAATGCTATATGCAATGAGCTCACACTGATTTTTTTTTTCAGTTTCAGTTCATGGAAATATTTTTGATAAAGAAGCCATGTTTAGTTTATACAACAAGTTTAATGCTATGTGAAGAGGTCACTTTTTTTGTCATTTCAACTCATGAAATATTTTTATTTACTTTTGATAAAGAAACCATGTTTATGTTTATGTAACAAATGTATAATAAGTTTAATTTCAATAAATAATTATATCTTTAGATCAAGTTTTCATTTAATGTAGTTTGTGCAGGAGATTTGCCTATTTTGTAATTTTTATATTAATATTCATCAAAGAATATTAAAAGTCACAAATAGTGTATCTGAATCAGCATTTTGGTAGTTTTCCTTGGTTTTATAATTTATTTTCTTGTACTCTCTTTTATATTAATATCAATCAGCTACAAGCAATTCAAACTGTTCAACAGCGATTGAAGATATATCCTGAACCAGCAGTATGACCATATTTTTATATAATAGTAACACTATAAAATATTTTGTATTGGGGTGAGTAAATACCCAGGGAGTACTCATGTTTGGAAACTCCAGCAAAGTAACGCAGGGTTAAACTTCCAACCAACGAATGAGTTAATAACTCACTACAGGATTTATTAATGTTTTTTGTCTTCCATAGGTGCAAAATACCAGTGAAATCAAACATCACTTTAAACTTCGCGCTTTCTTCCGCTGTACCATGGCATGGTGAGCAAAGATGATAACAATGACAAAGAAGAGGAAAGGCCTTCGTGCTTCTTCTGCATCATAGAAACGTGAACAATAAGTGGAATTGAAATGGACTAACTTGAAATCCTTTCTACGTGAGATTTAGACAGAGCTCAGTCGGGATGAGGAGGTGTGATCAGCTTCTGTCTGTTGTAAGCTGGTTTGTATCCACCCAATTTTTGCGCAGCCATGAGATGATGTCTTTTTCATTCGCCACGTAATAAGTTCGTTAGTCTAAAATCATAAAATTAACAAAAGACTATTACTTAAAAAGGTATGTATATATATATATATATATATATATATATATATATATATATATATATATATATATATATATATATATATATATATATATATATATATATATAATATCTATATATATATATATATATATATATATATATATTAGTCACCAGCAATAAAGAATGATTACAGAGGAAATTAGCGGTAGTTTAGTACAGATCTGACTATTGTCTGTGAAGATTATTACATAGGGGGCTCATGTCGACTCTCTGTGCAAGTTAGAATAGCATGCATAATAACGAGGCTGTGTTTTATAGGAGTGTTTATGACAAAGCTCTTTTGCATTAAGAAATAACAGAAAGTCAAGGTTTTGCACTTCAGGAGAAATGTTGAATAGAAATGTCAGTGTTTTTAAGGAAAATGAATGAAATGAAAAACTGTGATTTTATGTACTTCTTTAAATGTATCTCTATTCTTGGCTCAGTAAAGGATAGGCCTAATTCTTATGATACGATGTATAACAATATGATGAAAGGAGAAACAATTTGTACAGCACAAACGCCAATGATTTCTAAAGATATAATAAGGTTCAGTTACTTTCATTCCCGTGATGAGATGTTCTTGTTTTATAACAAATGCACATAAATACTATACACACGTGCATACACACCGGCATGACACGCACACAAATATATGCGTGTGTGTGTGGGCATGCCTGTGTATATGCACGTGTAAATATTATTCATGTGTATTTGATATAAAACAAGAACATTAGTAATTATAATTACATAGGCAAGAATAATAACAAAGATAAATGCAAGTTAGTCACCGTCCTGCACGATACGTGTAGTTAACTACAAATATCTTCGCGGATACTTCTTCAGAAGGCTGTTAAATGGTTAGTGTCTCTGGTATCGGAAATTGGATGTAATAAAAGGGAAAAGTCGCTGACGAGAGGCGAGGGAAAGAGAGAACGGGGGAAGCAGGAAGAGCGGGTTAATATACAGTCAGTATCAGAATGCAAGAAAGCTGCTGATCACACGGAAAGAGAGGAGAAACATAAATCAACCAAGGCTAATTTGACCGGGACACTACCACACAGCATACTCTTCTTTTATCCTTAATTGGAAGAGAGCTTCCTTCCCGGTGCTATTTCCTTTTTTCTGTTTTTCTTTGAAACTTATTGATATTCATTTAGACGATTTCATGAATAATGTTTCTGATCTGTCTTCTGATTATAGATTGCTTCATTACTCTGTTGTTATGATTTCGAAAGCTAATAAAAAACTACATTGGTTTAACAATAAACTTTTCTTGCGAGAAGAGTAAAATAGCAATGAGAAACATTGATGTTTTGATGATGTCTATATGTGGTAGCTTTGTTTGTTAAAACGTCACATCTTGTAATTATATAAATACAGTATCAAAGCTACAAAGGTTTTTCAGAGAGGTCAGTCTCGTGTTAAGGTGGAAGGGCAAGTGGCAAGAAGTCATCAGGATCAACCACACCCGACTCTGTGTGAGAAACACACCTATGTCCAAACACATCTTCAACCGTTAACATGAGGCAAAACACGTAACATAGAGAAAATTTAATTTTAGAAACAGATAATTCGCCAAACGGACATTAAAGAAAAAAATAAGTATTACGCCGGAAAGCGGCAAATTGACAAGAGTCTAGAATCATGCCACCTTCGGCTGTAGACGTGCCGTTTAGGTTTTCAAAGATAAGCATCTTTTCCATAACACACAGCTAACTACCCTCTAACTCTTCCTTTTTGCTTCTTCACTAGTTAACACAGAGATAATCTAATGTGTATCATATAAACATTGCGATTGTCTTTATTATTATAATCATGATTATTATAACTTCAAATACATATTAATGGTTACTTCATTAAATATAGTATCTTATTCCTTCATTTTCGTCTTTCCTCCGCAACCCTCCAAAACAGAACCATATTGTTTTAATAATAATTTTAGTACTCACCACCTCAAGTGTTCACTTTCTTATGCTCTGATTTTAACCTCACCTATTCCCTTGGGCGTTGGACACTGCGTCAGATTATTAAAATTTTTTTTATGATGGACTATCAATACACATATATGGATTTATCTTTTGTTTTATTTTAGAGTATTATTCACTGGTTTCCCATACTCATACTAGCCTGATATGGTGTATCTAGTATAGTACAAAGTATTTTTGCAAAGACTATGAGAAGTTATCTTATTTTCTCTAATTATAAGTTCAAAATATTCCTCTATAGAATGCTATTTGAATTCCAAATTGGCTATCAGAGAAATTACTATAATAAAAAAAATGTAACGAATAATAAAAAAAAGAATTTAGAGAGGGATAATTTTATAGCTATAACCTAGCAAAACAGCCCTCAGCACAATTGACTTTACATTTGGAGAACCAGTCTCTCGGTGTGCAACATAAAGAACACGAAATCAGATTACTTTCAGTTTCAACTCTTAGTGTGCATGTCTTCTCTTTGGCCTGCTCCATTTATTTACCAAGAAATCATAGCCTCGTGTCGCAGCTCAGTCATTTCCCCTGCGTACGTGAGACTCTAATAACCTAACACATGCTCTTATGAATCTGCCAGAGGAACGAACGGAATTTCGACCTTAAGGATATGCGTCATAAAACTCACAGTACGATAGCAAAATCTGGTTCAAGTCTGCCCCCCCCCGCCCCGAAAGACTGATTCGTCTGAAGAATGGTGGTGTCTCGCTGGATTAATCTAGTTTCATTTCTCAGCCTCCATGTCATCACAAAAGTTGATCATGAAACATCAAAATAAATTATTTTTTCCGGGGTTTTTGTTTATTTCTCTTGGAAAAAATCAGCTGGAAGTTATGGGTAATGTTTGTTACTTCGTTGATAAAGTGAGTAAGGGAGTATAGCATTATTGTATAGTCTTGAGCCATTGTTACATATTAGTGGATATTTCATAAGCAAGGCCTCCGCTTAGAAAGGCAGTACAATGGAATACGTAAACAGCAAACAGTCATTTTAGGTATTTGTAATTTACTGAAAGATCTTTTTCTTTTGGTTCTTTTTAGACAACCAATGCATCCCATATAAACCAAGATTTAGGAAATGAGACTAAAGGTGATGAGAGTTCATTATTATTATCTTAATTATTATTCCTCGATACTTACAGCCATCAGAAGCTCTTTTACGTTTTTCTTTTGGTTCTTATTTAGACAACTAATGAATCCCATAGCAAAACCAAGATTTAGAATGAGGAGACATGAGGCGATTAACCTCTTTTATGACACCGTTCCGTTCGAGCTTGAAGCTACTATCATCTTCTACTGTAGAGTTATAACTTTGCCTATTTTCACAGTCAGAATATGTCATAAATTAATTTGACATTATTTTTAATATAATTTCCCCTCATTGCTCCGTTGAAACAAAACAATGATTTCAGTACATGTGAGAGATTATTTTTTTTTCGTTTTCAGTTTTCGTCTTTTGAAAGTCATATGTAAATACACTTTTTGTTAACCTAGATGGAGTAAACATGAATTCTTATTTTACGTCAACTTTGCAACCGTTCATTGGTGACAGTAGCTGAGGTCATCACACCCTGCCAACCAGGAAGGCTCGCAGGAGGAGGAGAAATGCTATATGGAAGAGGGAGAGGAAAAGGTTGTCTGGCTTTTAACAGACATAAAGTTGACATGGGGTAACCATTTGAAAACTATGGTCTGTCTTTTCATTCTCCCCATGGCGACCAAAACATTATAAGGAAGATTTCAAATATGAACTTGTGCTTCAGCAGTCCATTTATCTCTCTCTTTAGGCCTATATTGTAATGGGATGCCTGCAGAATAAGGGTATGAAAAAGTCACTTTGTTTCTCCCTTTCGAATTCTATTTCGGACAGAGGTCTTGAGTTTTATGGGAAATGAGGAAGGTAGCCAAAACCAATTTTATCATTATTTTCTCTCTGAATTACGTCTAGGCCTTTCATTAGTTCTATATTTAAATGCAGAATATTCATATCAAAGGACAATCAACCTATCTGCATTTTTAAAAATGTAATATAAGACCAAGCAACAAACTACGAAAAATATTGAAGAGTGGGTTCTTTATGCGAAATGGGTCTTTTCTATCTGAGCCGCAGAAAGAGTGGAGTTCGAGGAATTGTGAATAGAACGTGGTGCTTGTATTCAGCATTGCCATTCCTCATTAGGATAACAAGAAAAAGAGTACAATCTGCAGAATTAAATCATTAAAAAGACAAGTATGGAGATTGGTATTAGTGCCAGAAAGATATAGACAAGCCAACAAGAGGAAAAATAACATACGGAATAAGACAGAACGGAAAAATAAGAGAAATAATTGCTAGCAATCGTGGAAAACCTAGGTGAAAATACTGACAAATATTCGGCATTTTACCACCAATATATTTTTACTGTGTCAGAACCAGGATTTATGAAGCATTACGGAAATACAATAATTTTTATCATAGTACCTCCATTTCTCTACCCGCTGAGAAAGAAATAATCCCGAGAGGAAATAATTTATCTTCGCCTCGATCTCCACAAGCATTGGGACAACAACTCTTGGTCGACATATGATGATGATCAATGTCGTAGGAGCTCTAGTGTTTTGAAATGAGTCAAAAATATGTTCGTGTAGGAACACATTTCGCTTAACGGCAAAGTGCAGATTTTTTTTTTTTATTTTAAGTTTCATTTGTGATACAGATGGCAGCTATGAAAAAGAAAAACTTCCTACAGTTACCTCATTAAATGAAGTGGAAGGGATATGAGATCTCGTGATTGTCAAATTTTTGGAGGAAATCGACACAAATGATTTACTGCCGGGTTCCAACACATTTTGTTCCCCTGATCTTGATACTTTGCTAACACTCAGATGCCTAACCAAGACCAACGACACGCTCGCTGGAATGCATGAATTATCAGCGGATTGAATGCTTTCTTGACACCATGTGTTACACAGACCTTGTTTCATTTGTTTTATTGTTAAAAGAGTGAAATAGTCTCAGACACGTTCATATAACGGTATAACGGCAATCATCATATGTTGAACAATGTTTCTGTAAGTGGTAAAAGAAATGTTTTAGCATAGCCGAGGCGGAATGAATCAAACGGACCTGAGAGTGTCATACTAGTGTCAATAAGAGTGAATTTCGCTCGAGCAAGATGTATAACGGCTCTTAGTGTAAATGCAACGAAACTAAAATTTAACACTGTCCAGAGAATGATTTCTCACACTATTTCTTTTTTAAAACCAAGAACATTGACTTATGTGGTGTTACAAGTATTAAATGTCTTGGGGATTCTATCATATCTCTATTCAATTTGGTTTACTATTCCTCAACATATGAATAGTAAATCAATGATCTGTTTGTTGTCAGGTGCTTTACAGAAAATTTGTCCCTTAAATTTCTGTTTTCCTTTGGTTTTCAGACATTTTCTTTACATACTTCATTTTGCTTTCGCTGACTTCAAGAAAAAGGTTTTTCTGTGTTAATTCATGTGCATACTTCTCTCATTTTGTTTCATCGTTTTGTACATTTAAATTCTTGCTTTAACCTTCCAACCAATCTTTCAATTAGAATCTTAAGGACTCTTCCTTTTTCAGTGAATTTATATAACTTATTTTCATGATGAATATCTAACGATTTTGTGAATAATAACATACAATGTCATTTTTTTAAGAAGCCTAAAAGACCACAAACCTGCTGTCATCGGATAGAATAAGATAAAATGGAAAACGTTCGCGGATATATGGGTATGGAAATAGACAGTCCTAAGTTCCTGTAGAATATTTGCGATTTTCTTTCGTTTTGACATGGACAAGGCTTTGTTAATCACGATTAATTTAATGTTTACGATAACGTGGAAAAGAAGTATAGATCTTAGAAGCTTCAGTATTTCCTTTTTCATCAAATTTACTTTCGTTTATTATTTTTTATGTTCTTTGTTTTCTTTTCTAAGAGTACAATACCATTATAATCGTTTCTTATCTGTTTTCTGCACCACAGTGAAGTTGTCCCCGCGCTGTCTTTGATTGAAGTGAGATAATTTTCCTTCAAAAACAGACTATTTTTCCTCGATAACTGATATTGCTATGGTAAAAGCACGCCGAAGCTGACTGTGGCCTATCTTCTTGCGTGTTTTGATGTATGTTGTTGCCCAAAGTTGCTCCTCTTAAAAGATGATGATTTTCTCTTTTATTTAATTTAGGCTGCCAAGCTAAGCATAGAGGAACTCTCTTCCATTTAGCGCTTAAGACAGTAAAATGATAGAGTTGTAGTGGTTGGAGAGCAAGATAAAGAGATTCAGACGACGAAGAAGATGAAGTTAGAGTTTTGAAGGTGAAACTTGGAGAAAACCTCACAGTTAAACTAAGAAATAATAGTTAAAAGAGGCTGCTGAGCAGTACTGAAGAAACTAGACAGAGATGGAGGTAAAGTTCAGAAGGTGGGTGCAGCTATGGACCGAAGAGAAGCTGCAAACACTTTTAAAAATTCACAGTGCACCCCTTGAAGTGTGCTAAGAGCACTGTCTCCTTAGGGTTCCACTAGAAAAACTAAGAAGGGGACTGGATTTTCCATGGTAACTTTCAGGTCTTCACAGATTTTGTTCTGGCGCTGACGCCAGGGATCTGAGGGTGATGGCTCATGAATTGAAAGAGTATACCAGTGCCAGCTATTTGATCCACCTGGAACGACAATATTGCCTGCGCACCATGCTTGATGGAGCTTCCATTGTCATATTCGAATTTTTTTTTACCTTTAAGTTAAATCATATTATGAAAACATTGGAAGACTAATGTTCATGCACTAACACAGGTCATGACATACTTTTACCATTTCTTGCATTACAAAAAACAATCCCAGGTAAAATTAAGAGTTCCATAATACTACTCTGATGAATTAGGTAAGGGACAATGAAAATATATAAATTGCACATCTAGAAATTATTTGGAAACTTCGGGAGTGGAAACGCTTTGAATTAATGAGATTCTGAAATTTGTTATTTTTCTTACCTTTATGCCAAAGAGTAATACAAAAATGTAATAAACATAGTTTGTACGTCACGCGTCATATGAAGGAATCTCCGACTCACATCAACCTTCCCGCCTTACATATGTAACACCATTTGGAAACAGACAAAATATTCCGGGTAGGAATATCACATAGCATACCGATTGGTCTGTCTTCAGAAGGCGATGAGGTTCAGCTTTACTTTTCTCTCTCTCTCTCTCTCTCTCTCTCTCTCTCTCTCTCTCTCTCTCGTGAATGTCACAAAGATCTCTTTCGCTCGCATTCCGCATTAAAGAAATGAAATGGTTCGTATAAGGAAAACTCAATCTTTCCTAAAAAATAGATTTTATTATTTAAGTAACCCAACAAGTAACGAATAAACAGCAAAAGATTAAAATGCATCATAAATGAAATCGTCAAGCAAAAAATGAAATTCAATTTAACTCAAAAGTCTAATCATGGCTAATGACCTGTAAAGTCAAAATCTTCACATACTCCAACTTAAGTATTATTGTCAGAGTCTCAAAATGTCAATCCACACAGAGATATTATACTTTGCAAGGTGTGCATTGTATGTCTCTATAATCACACCATCATGACTACATCATATCATTGCCTACAAAGTCATCACCACAACCACCACAACCATGACATCTGTGAAAAATTAAGCACAAAATAATAACGATTTCAAAAAATATGCAAGCATAAACATAATAAAAATGCATGGTTAAACAGAACACACTAAAATAAAATATTGAAATGGCAAAAAAGTATATTGAATTTTGCACACAAGTTCAAAATGTCTTGAAATATGGTAAAGACTATAAGTCCACAATTCACATAGAAAAACGAAGAGTCTGAACTGCCTTATTCTGCCAATTCTAAGAGCTTGCCACACTCAAAGATAATGTCTTCACGATCTCGCTCTAGTTCCGCTAATGAACGACCGAACTGAATTTTGGGCAGAATTAGACACAAAATCGAGATTCTGTAACACACGAACTCAGCGTACGCACATAGCAACTTGGTCATATGACTCGGCCAATATCGCGTGCTCATCACATTAACTGCTGAGATGATCAGCTATTTGCTGAATGCAACGATTCTGCAAGTGACGGGTTCGCGACAGTACCATCTCACTACCAAAATTCTTCCATCACATCTCTCTACCTGCCAATGTTAAAGCGGCCATATTTTCTGAAATACATAATTAACCTCTGAAATTGCGAACATTTTATGTCTTGCATGTTATGCCTCAGCTTTTATCTACCTGGTTTGCTGGTATATGATAACGGCATTGTACCTGATTCCCTCAGTTGTTTATCAAGGCATGTATTTGTTGTGCCATTATGTTTACTTTACATTTAACACCTAAGAACCACTTTAGGGATATGAGAACTGGTTTTCTCTGAGTGCTGAAACATTAGTACTCAAAGGGAAAGTGTTCTATAAACAAAACAAAAAAAACTCTCTTATGCTTTTTCGAAGGAAGCCCGTATTCTTCAAGATCTGGCTACAAAATTAATAAGCTCTGCAAAATTCTGCAATACATTTATCTGTATTTAACAAGTGGAAGTATTTGTAATGCGTGTATGAATGAAAAATGTTACACACACACACACAAACACACACACACACACACACACACACACACACACACACACATATATATATATATATATATATATATATATATATATATATATATATATATATATATATATATATATATATATATATATATATATATATATATATATATATATATATATACATACTATATAATTGGTTTTAATTATTGAAAGCCAAAAGTATTTCCGAATCTGATGATTTTAGTTGTTCCATTAAAATTATTCAATAGCTTATGAGGGTGATTCTTCCTTTAAGCTAAGTAGAATAAAACTAAAAAAATGCCATGCCTGACGGCCTTTCACTTAGGTGCCTGGCTGTGACGAGTCATAGGGCATTTCGTTAGGTCAGTGTTTCAAAAGCATGGTCTCTGCTGTCCATTTCCGCTTTCACATTGTGACGATCACATATTTCGTTTAGAAGCCTGAAATACCTCTGAAAGCCGACAGTCGTTGTCAGAGGACATTATGCGCTTAAGTAAAAGCGACTGTAGAACGATCACCTTATATGAAAGAAAATGATCGAGATTTCTTATCACCTCGATCAGTTGGCCCTGAAACTAGAATATTTCTTAATTTCTCTGGTTATTAAGGAGTGGCGCTCTTCTCAAGCAGATTTAATGTATCTCTCCATTCTACTTTACCTTACAATCTTTTATTTAATTATATCACTATTTTCTGATCATGCGAGTCGTGCTGTAACCTTGAGCCAATTTTTGCCACGGGTTCCATACTCATTATCCATTTACTTTCCGCCTGAATGTTCTATATAATTTCATATCTTTGAAAATATCTTTTAAACATTTCATGGTATATGTTATTTGGTTATATCTGTCATAGTTTTTTTACAAGTATGCCCGCGGTTAGAACAAAGTTGGTTTTGATTTTTCAGTGAGACGAACTCATAATTTATTCCATCTTTGTGAGGCAATCCTCTGCTTCACACACTAAACTCCATTACATTCCCTTTTTCCACCTTCATCTCCTTTATCCAGACAGCAGAGCTGGACACCGTCTCCCTTCCCTTCATGAAACTTTAACTGCATCTGCTTTGTTGATCTGGGTCAGGATGACATTAAAATCGAGGGGGGAAGAAACCGATGGAGAGTTTTAGGCTTCCAATTTTATTCCTCACTCTTTCGATCTTGCCTCACTGGACTCTGCTGGACATCCCTGTTATCTTTATGTCTCCCTTCCTGTAATATCTTTTATCTTTGTGTTTTGTGACTTTTGCCAAAGAGATTAATTCCATCAGTTAAAATGAATTAGTTAATTTTGTAAACAATCTGAAAATGACGTTATCAAGAAAAAGGAATGATTGGATACACTTGATGAGAACAAGGAAAAAGCAAAAATTTTATCGTTCTCTGGAAATAAAGCAAATTGCCTGTACAATGATGATACTGATGTCTAGATTTAAGCTATAAACACTGAAAAGAGGACATAACGAAGCAAATAAAACAAATTATACTTTAATTAACAGTTGCCAGAAGATAATGACAGTGTCTTTAATGATATCGAAGCAGCGAAGAGATAATCCATTAAGGTTTGTTATTATTCGACTTTCCCTAAAGGTATTTGGCTCTAAAAGAGTCCCTTTTAATTAGACACTGAACCCCTGGCAGGTTGCCAGATTGGTCATTTCATTTTTGAAGTACTTTGGCCATGAAAAAACACATTTGGCCATTTTTTTTTATTTGGCCATGTTTTGGGCCATTTCAGAAAAAAAAAATGCTTGTCAATATTTTCTATTATTTCTATATTCGGATTTACACTACAAAAATAGTATTTTTCTTACTCGAAACAGACATGTAGAAGTCAGATATTGCCAACGATTAGCCTACAGTTCCAAACACGTTCAGTTCCTGATCATTGTTTGTATGATGTTTGATTCCAGTAGTGGATGCGTTGTAAGTTTAGTAGCGTTAGATGTGAAGTTGCTGATTAATATTGCGATTTTACATTTGTTCGAGATTATGGGGCTATAGTTATTGCTTTTCTAGTGTTCAAATAGTTCTTAACTAGAAGTGTTTAAGAATAATTTAGAATGCCCAAGTGGAAAAGTACTTACGAAGATGGGAGGGAAATACAATGAGGACTGGGAAAATAAGTACTTGTGGTTAAAACGTTCTGAAGATGGTGAAAATGGATATCGAGTATTATGCAAAGTAAACGTGTTGCCAAAACTGTACAATATATCTATGCATGAAAAATCTCAAAAACATCAAAGTAAAACGCCTAATACATCCCAGAGGTGTCCTGACAGTTTGTTCCCAAAGATTAGTGATACAGTAAAGCAAGGCGAGATAGAGCTTAGTTTAGCCATAACCTGTCACTCATCAATTCGCGCTGTTGATCATACTGGTGAGATAGTAAAGCACTATGGACAGAAAAGCACTATCGGTGGTACAAACTACATAGAAGCAAGTGCACTGCGATCATAAAAGATGATATTGCTGCTTCATTCAGAGAAGAATTGAAAGATGACCTGCAGGATAAAAAGTATGTATTACTTATTGATGAATCGACAGATATTGCAATACAGAAACATATATGCATTGTTGTGCGATTTTTCTGTAAGAGAAATGGAAGAATACAGACAGCATTCTTGGGTCTGGTACCTGTTATTAACACTACTGGAGAGGCTTTATTTAAAAAGATTTCAGATGCGTAGGTTTCGCTAATGATGGGGCAGCTTCAATGGTAGTGGTCACAATTCAATATGGAGCAGGGTTAGGACTGAATCTCCTAAGTGCGTACAGATGAAATGCATTTGTCATTCTCTAGCTCTCTGCATACAACATGCGTTTTCAAAACTCCCATCCAGTGTTGGTTTTATTCTCACAGAGGTTCCTCTTTGGTTTTCTAACAGTAATTTAAGAAGAGAAGTTTTCAAAGTTCTCTTTGATGTCATGAATCCAGGAACTGGAGAAGATACACAAGGGAGAGATGCTCCTCCTCCATTTCAGAAACTTTCTGAAACAAGGTGGCTAGTCCGTGGTAAAGCTTTATATAACATTTTAATGAATTGGGAGGAATTGTTGGCATACTTCAGCAGTTCTGAGAAATATGGAGGTATAGATACTAAATATTAAGCTAGATTAATTAAAGAGATGATCTTCGACAGAATCAACTATTTTAACTTTGTTTTTGAGACTCCTGTTGTTCAGGACTTTGAAAGGATAAACGCACTGTTCCAACAAACGGACAGTGATCCATATGATCTTGCAAAGGAACTGTCTATGCACTATAACAGCCTCAATGGAAGACTACAACAAGGATAGAACTCAAAATTCTGGAAAATGTTGAATTTGGTGCTAAATTTAATCAAGAAATAAGAACTTACATGACTCAGCTTATTAACTCTCCAAAGCAGAAGAAGAAAAAAATAAAATAAAGTGTGTGAAAAAAAGGCGTCAAGCATTGCTACAAGAAGCATTGATGCAAGTGGAGAAAAGGCTGCCTGACACAGTTGACACATTCAAAGGACTCTCATTTTTTAATCCTCACAAAATTTTAAGTCATACACAAAAAGGACAGTTCGAAGATTTGCCTTTTTTGCACCTGCCTGAAAATAATTTTGACCTAACTGAAAGTCAATACAGAAAACTTAATCTTGTTCAGTGGAGTGAAGAACCACCTTTTGTCGAAAATGGCATCCCCAAGGACTCACTGAATTTTTGGTTATGTGTTGCTAAACATAGCAGCCTCAAAGAGCTCTCCTTATGACACCAGCAAGCAATGCAATAGTCGAGAGAATATTTTCTCTCGTTGCAGCCATTAAAAGCAAGCCTCGCAACAGGACACAAACAAGACTACTGGAGTCTGTTGTGAGAATCCGATCGTACCTTTTAAATAACAAAATATGCTGCAAAGACTTCAGGTGTACGAATGAAGTGCTAAAGCTTCATAATAGTAAAATTTTATACAGTTCAAGTGGAAAAACGGCAAATATTGAAGAGGAACGTGAAAATGAAAATAGTTTCCTTGAAGAGCTCTGATTTCTTTCACTTGGAGAAATATGTAAGCGACCGCATCGCTGTCTTTCGGGCGTACATGTGTGTGAATCATCCATCGGAGAAAACAAGACAAAAGCAGCCAGCTTTCTCTCTCTCCCTCCCGCGTCAGGTGGAGGGGACCGCTCGAAGGAACGCATCTTCTGCCATACAATATTTCTGCTCATTTCTCTTCAACCATTGTTGCCTCGATTCATGTAATAATCACACTATTTGCATTGCTATGCAAGCATTCCAAGTATGTACTCATAATGTTCCACCGAATCTTCTGTGTCAAACTGTATGCATGTTTCTGTTTGCGAAGACGCCAAACGACTCGCCATTTCACATATATTATGCTACCACATTGTATTCATTAATCTGTCTCGGATCTCATGCAATTGTCCATATGTGGAATTTTCTGGCCTTTCCATTGATATGTGTTTTATCATAGTACGTTTATTATGTCTCTCACAATCGCCATCTGTTTATCTGTCAACAAACACAGATGTCCGAAACATTACCTCTGTTTTGCCTTGTGGTCTGTCTGTAGTTCACTTTTGGCTCGCACCAGCCAATAACAACTTCGAAGATTCTGTACATTCATTTACGGGCTGCTTGAGGAGCAAGAGCCCGTGTTGGCACAAGGCCAGCTAAATCTAAAACAACATGTACATTCATTCATTAAGGAACCACCAATAAACCAGACAACACCCAGACAGTATGTCACTCAATCCGATCCTTACAAATATACCAAATGTTTGGACTAAAAAATTGACTGCCCTTCTAATGTAAGTAATTTTAGCATTAGCATTTATATACGTTATATAAAATTTAGTCATTTTTGTGAAATTGCTGTGTTGTTGTTCTTGTTTATGTCATTGTTTTACACCATCACTGAGTTATGCAGAAATTCAGTCACATAGATGAAATAAACTCTGTATACAGTATGTTTTCTTCATATAAGCATTTGGCCATTTTTGGCCATTTTTCACCACCTATTTGACCAATATATGTGAAATATATCTGGCAACCCTGACTGAACCTCTTTTCCCGTTCATTCAGTTAAAACGCATAAAGATTTATTACTTTTCAAACGGAAATACTATAGATTACACGGATTGCCGTATAATACCTATCTTCCAGTGGAGGATGATTTCAGACCGAACGGAAATAAATGTTCCAAATCAAAGTCACTTTAATGAGAAAGGAAATAACAAAAACATGATAGAGAAATGAAGGTGTGACTCTCAGCAATATAGCAAAAGGGAACTGGACCAGAAAAAGAATACAGCAAACTGAACAACAAAGGAGACAGGACGGTAAAATACTGCAGTTAGATAAAGAAAAACGAGGCCTTTTGAGATATCTCCGTAAAATGAACCGTATTCTCATTATGGAGAGACAAATATACACTCGGAATAAGTTGGATATTTTTAAAGACCACAACGTTACAAAAAAATAATTTAACTAACAAGCTAAACAAAGATGTTACGATCCGGTTTTTCTTCTGAATGTTGATACACTGCTTTATCTACCACAGGTTTCACAGAATTACATCATAAAACTTTGCACAGGTAAATTGTCTTGCTGTATTTTTAAAGGACTTGGTCAGTGTTTTTCACGAAGCACCAGTTGACATGGAGTAACTCCTATGTATATGTATATATATATATATATATATATATATATATATATATATATATATATATATATATATATATATATATATATATATATATATATATAGTATATATATATATATATATATATATATATATATATATATATATATATATATATATATATATATATATATATATATATATATATATATATATTGTTACAGACTGGACGTGGTTTGATAAAATTTAAGCACAAAATTATAATTGATGCTGCCACGAAAAACCAAGAGAGTCAGTTTGTAAACAAAGGGGGATTTAATTGAAGACTTATTTCAGAATTTCCTGAATGCAAATTAAATGTGGGAGGTCGCCATGTGGGAATTTAGAATTCTGTTACCAATTTACAGGGATTTATTTACAGCAACTTAGAAATCAACATTAGCAAATCAACATTTAGTCACAATACGACATAATCACTGAGGGGCAGATTCAGAATAGGACACAGTAACAATAATGACATGAATTGGCAACAAGCAAGTGGATAAAAATGGGGCCAAATGCAATAATCAGTTCAATGATAATAATCCCATTCAGTCTGTCCTGATTACGTGAAATAGTAATGCAAATGATGGCGTTCAGGACGGAGGAATACTTCATAAGAACAGTTGGCCACAACGGAAACTTCTCCGAACTACGACCAGGAATTATTTGGGTGGCAGGCGGGTATGGAAGCTTATGGATTGCGATCGTGCCCCGTGTCCCTCCTTTTATGACCATTGGCGCCTAACAATCGGTTTGGCTGCCTGTCGGCATCGTCCTCCAGCGAACAGGGGAAATGTCATATCGTCCGGTGCAGAGAGATCATCGAACCAGGGAGTGAGCTTCCTGTTTTCCCCCGACATGGCTTCGTGGGGGTATTTCAGTTCTGCCAACGTACCTGCAAAGGAGTCATACACCAGCAAAATCACAGAGAAAAGAGACTTAGGACTAAGGCGTTACAGAATAAAATCCTACCGCATCCCTAAGTTCGATACGCCTGTTAGGCTTCCTGAACACTAGTGCTACCCCATCTCAGGCGATGGGGGAGACAGTGGTTTGGGTATGGTTTCCGGCATTGTACGATCTTTTAGGGGAATCTAGGTGTGTTCTGGTAGCTTGGGGGTTTTTAAGAGGGAGACCCATTGTCTACCCCTGACTGGGCATTTCCTGCAGGCCGTGGAAGCATGCGTTCTCTGTCCATATGGTGAAAAACAACTGAGTTCTGCCATATTGGCACCAGCTATAAGCTAACTGAAATTATAATTTTGCCTATAAGTTAGCTAGATAGCAGCTAAATAGGAGGGAGGAATGTATATCATTGACAATATGTATATATATATATATATATATATATATATATATATATATATATATATATATATATATATATATATATATATATATATATATATATATATAAACTTATAATTTAAGGGACAGAATATCACTTTACCTTTTTGTTCAGCTGAGGCTAAGGATTTTAAAGATAAAAGTATCGGGCGTTAGGTCAATCTAGAGGCCTAAGCAGGGTTCTTAACATATTTTTACTTGATATCTTTATTCCTGCTAGCCTTGCAAATGGGCTAGTGTAGGATTTGGCCAGCTTACTCTAAACCATGTAACAATAAACAGATGAGCGTTGCAGATAGACTAATTTAATTTAAGTGGATGAGATGAATGAACTGAGAGTTACTGTGTCTGTAATGCCAGTGTTTGAGCTGATAAACTCGATAACATTTCTTTATTCTTGAAAATCAGTCACTTTCTGCACATCCACCACTAGTATATAAAATTATATTCCTGCTTCTGTTTTCCCTTATTATTATAACAACCTTCATTAATTTTCTTAACTACTCTGATTGGTTTAAGTTTTAAGCTTAGCTCGGGAGACTGACTCCAAAAAGCTGGAATATCGTTGTGATATTTAGAAATAACTCTCTCTCTCTCTCTCTCTCTCTCTCTCTCTCTCTCTCTCTCTCTCTCTCTCTCTCTCTTGTTTGTTTGAGAGGACATCTGGGTAACGAGAGGTTTTCTATTTGGCAGCTGTTAATGTTTGTTGATGCGATTGCTTCTTTTTTAAACGTAAAGTATTTGAAGTTTAATCAGAAAAGTTCTATACTCTGTTTTGTAGTTCATTGCTTAGGACTTGTTTATGTATTTTTAGGAATTATGCTATTAAATAACTTTACTCATAGTTTTTTTTTATTATGCAGTACTGTACTTGGAGTGATTTATACTTTAGATTTTATTAATTTAGATGTAAATCATATTTATTAATGTGTTTATTTTTCCTTTTGTCTAATAACTGATCTCTTCTTTGCATTTCATATGGGCTATTGTCATTTTATTTCAAATGAACACATATTCTTTGGAAGCTTGAATTTCAAATCAGTGATCCAAATAATAATAATAATAATAATAATAATAATAATAATAATAATAATAATAATAATAATAATAATAATAATAATAATAATAATAATTTGTACAGGGGTATTGACAAATGTTGTTACAATTTTAGTATAATTTTTGAGTACCAGTTTGTAAAACGTATTAGTAAAAGGTACTTTTCAAGTAATTAAGTCAAAAATGCATTGTAAGGCATGAAACAATCATGGCTTTGCCACCAGATATTCAACTTTCTTTTATCTCATCCTTTCTAAAAGTAAATGCGAAATTTATTTGTTTCAAAAGTCCAAATAGTGTTTTTGATACAGGTTTACCATGCAAAAT
>NC_089786.1:40605098-40632598 GCF_040412425.1 Macrobrachium rosenbergii | reverse complement strand
GTTTAAAATTTTGGCCATTGGTTAGTTTATGTATAGGGAAAAGGTCAGTATTCATAGTTTCCTTCTCGTCCCCCCCCCCAACAAAAAAAAAAGAAACTCAGCCATAACTATTGCAACCTAAGAGCTGAAAGTTACGTGGTAGACGGGTATTATAGATTAGATATATAGTAATAGAGCGTTTTTTTCAGTTTTTTTACAAATATTTTTCGATTTTTGAAAAATCTTGGATCCATTTCGTCGAAAAATAAATCCCAAAAATATTTTTTGGGACAAAATAATAAAAAAACTCTCTATAGTTTTTTAGACAATTTATTTAGCTTTATTTTGCTTTTTGTTTTATTGAGATAGGTGCTTGTCTGTCCATTTATTTGCTTGTTGTCTCACACTTTGAGGTTTTTATGACAAATTTGATATGTTATATCATATTGTGTTGTTCTGTGATTATTATGTTATGTATATTGAAATACATTTTTATATATTTAGGCTCTTGGTCCCTCTTTTCCTCCTCTTGAAAGAGTATTATCCCACATTGTGGGGTGTCAGAGTTGCCCACACTCCCTCTCTGTGGTCATGTTATTAATTCATAATTACAATGTGGCTAAAAGCTCCTGCAGCATAATCCTGAGTCTTTAGTTTCCTTCTTTGGCTTCACAGTCTTCGTCAAGCTGTGTCTTCTCCTCTGTATCTTGAATGTTCAAGGCTACATTTAGTTCTTCCGGACTGATATCAAGTTCATATAGAAGAGAAGACTTGCAAATGACAAAATTATTGTCCAGAATAGCTGTTTCTGCCACAGACTGAAGATGCTGAAGTCCAGCAAACTTTACTCCTGCCCCACCTACATCACCGCTA
This sequence comes from Macrobrachium rosenbergii, assembly GCF_040412425.1. Classification (NCBI taxonomy): domain Eukaryota; kingdom Metazoa; phylum Arthropoda; class Malacostraca; order Decapoda; family Palaemonidae; genus Macrobrachium; species Macrobrachium rosenbergii. Next base: position 40,631,746 of record NC_089786.1, on the reverse strand, counting down.
TCGATGCCTCCCTCTTCATGACGTCGTTTCTTCCTTTCAGTTATGGAACGTAGATGTTTAAATTTTCTTGGTCTCGGCATGGTTTCTTCTGAACAAAGAAGTATTGCAAAGTCAAGAGAAATACAAAAAATTGACTTGCAAAGTAATATAAGCGCGCTGAATGAAAAGTGTCAAAATACGGGCAAGGTTGGGCTATGTGACACCATGCTTCGTTGAGAGCTGAGCTGACACTGATCACCCAAGTGGGTACACTGTGACTCCTTCACCCAACAGAGCTACTACGCACTTGCGTAGGATATAGTTGCCATATACCGCATTTAGATATTCTTCTTTGATAACTACACTGATATATATATATATATATATATATATATATATATATATATATATATATATATATATATATATATATATATATATATATATATATATATATATATATATATATATATATATATATATATATATTTGAATGATTCTTTAATTTTTACTGTTCTGCACTGGATCATCTGCTCGTGGTTCTAAAGCTAATGGCTCTATGGGCTTCGATGTGCACACTTAAGCCCCGTCACATGGCCAGACTTTGTCTGGGAGACTTTGTCAGTTGGCCGACAAAATCTATAAACAAACAGAAGTTTGTCGTCCGCACGGCTGTGTCTGGCCAGTCAAAGTCTTGGTGGGGGTGAACACAGTGCGACGATGGTGGTATGGCTCACAACCAGTAGAACAGAAAGCGAAAGGCACGATGAATAATGGTAATGATAACTAGCTGTATCTATGTGCCATAAAAATGGTAAGCAGAAAGTGTCGTCGAACTGATGAATAGGACTGTGCCTTCGTTTACACTGCTAATTACTTAGAACTGAAAGCCAGTCCAAAAACAAACGCTACAACCTCCACAATTGGTTTTAAGTGTTTTATGTTTATAATATCATTACCATTATTATCATAATTATTATTATCAATTTTATTATTATTATTATTAGCAGTAGTAGTAGTAGCACAAAATTCTGTAAACTCAAGGGGGCAAGGGGGGCAACAAAGAAAGCATTCCAGAGGGGAAGCGGAATAAGGTAAGTAATTTGATGATCATAAAAATTAACAGACAGTAAAATATTAAAATAAATTAATGTATATGAAATAAGATAATGCTTGAAGATCAAAGACAATATACGTCATAATTTCATATAAAAACTGACCGTGTATAAGGATTATACCCATATATTATATAGAAGAGCTAACATTTAAAATAGAAAATTATAAGAACATATTCCCATGGCTTTCAAGTTATATTTGATTCCAATGATCAATATAATCCTCGTTTTAATAATCTCTGTATATTCCAGTAAATTTTCGCCCATTATATATAATTGCTTTAGCAATATAAAAATAATTTTCATGTTTTTCATATGCAATCATAGTTTTTACAATAAAACTAGTGCATTGGCTCTTGTGATCCATCTTTGCCACATTCGCATGGCTGGTAGTCATGTACAGTAATGCTAAGTTCACACATTCACGTATCGTCACGCATGGGCACGCACAGCTGGAATTTGTGAAACTTGTGCATACGCGAGAAAATAAGCCCCCGCCCAACCGATACGTGTCACGGACGATGCGTGATGCATGCGTATTATAGTGCGTCGCGAAATGTAATGACCGCGTATAGTGACGCGGACGCTGACCAACAAGCGCAGCGCAGGCAGAAGTAGTGCGCCAGAGCACGTAACACCAACGAGAGATATCAGGGAGGTACATGCTCTGGCGAACTGAGAGCGAAACGTCACGCTGGCCCCACGTACTGCGGGGTTAAACCCCAGCTATATAAGGGCCGGCAGCTGCACATGTGAGGCTAGTCAGTGTCGTAATACCACAGCGATAAGACATATTACCAACGCAGGTTGAAGCAACATGGACAACATAGCTGAAATGCGTCAACTTATAGCTATAGCACGTACGATAGACCAGAATTGTTGCTACTTGTCATTGAGTATGAAAATGTCATGTTATTGCTGAGCTTGCAATGATTGCTGCAAAGCACTTAGAGCAGAAAAAAGGCTGGCCAAGGAGGGGTGGGCGTGGCCATACCTGCAGAAAAGGATGGAGCAAGGTCACAGGACAAACCGATGGAGGAGTTGTCAAACCGCCCCAGACCTGTACAGAAATTTTACCCGGATTGACAAGGACCTCTTCAATGAAATTGTTGAACGGGTCACACCCTACATTCAGAAGAAAGTGACATTCTGAGGAAAACCCATTGAGCCAGGCTCACGTGTTGCTATCACCCCCACGCTTCCTCGCTACAGGTGATTCATACAAGAGTCTGCAATATTCGTTCCGGGTAGCCCACAACACCATTAGTCTCATCGTACCAGAGACCTGCAGGGCCATTGTTGCTGCCTTCGGGGATGAGGGAACTGCAGGTGCCACAAACACCTGAAGCATGGCAGGAGGTTGCACGGGTTTTGAGGAACGGTGGAACTTCCCGCACGTAATTGAGCTATAGATGGAAGCACATTAGGCTCCTGAACCCTCCCAAGGGCGGTACACATTACTTCAACTACAAGAAGTTCTACCCATGGTATTACTTGCAGTTGCTGATGCTTCATACAAGTTCCTATACATCAACGTAGGAGCCACTGGGTCAGAGTCAGACGGTGGTGTATTTGCCCAGACCCGACTGGCAGAAATGCTGTTGCAAGAGGAAGCAAATCTTCCCAACCGGATGCCCTGCCAGGTCAACCTATTGGATCTCCCAGCCCTACTTCCTAGTTGGCGATGATGCCTTCCCCTGGAGGAATTACCTTATGAAGCCCTACCCCAAAAGAGGACTTAGCAAGGTGGAACGGATTTACAACTTCAGGTTAGTAGGGCACGAGGACGGTGGAGAACGCTCTTTGGATTCTGGCAAACAAATTCCGAGTATTCCACACTGCAATATGCTTGAAGCCTGACCATATAGAGCCATTAGTGATGTCCGCATGTGTTCTGCACAATATGATCATAAGAAGAAATGCATGAAGACAAGAAGGAGATCAGGAGCACTCTGTCACATGCTGTCATCCCTGGTAGCTGGAGGAGGACTGTCCTTAGGAGCAGCCCCTTCCAACAGTGACCGCAACACTGCAACGAGGGGATGCAAAGGAACAGCGAATATGCTGAAGGAATACTTTTCGTCGGTTGAAGGCTCTGTGCACTGGCAGGAGAACGTGATTTAGTTACTCTCCATGCATACCTGATTGTTGTAATTACTTAAATGTCTGTTCCTGCATATATTTTGGACTTATTTAAAATTCAATAATGTATCAATTCAGGATTATTTTGCCCTGTGCATTTGTGTACTTTTGTTTGTTTTAGTTGATTTAATAAAAGATATTGCTCAAATCCATGATATATTACTTCTCATCAATACTTGGTAATTGGGAAGAGGATAGAGTGGGACATGACTTTGCAAATTTATGTTTAATCAATATGAAACAATCATACATATAAATAAAAGAAAGAAGATGTAGTTATTTTGCCCTTTTAATAATTTCTTAACATGGAATCTATTCTGATATGATAATTCTATCATTTTTGAAAGTACCTTCTCTTAACATTGTTTCTATTCTGTTCCTGTATTTATTTTGGACTTATTTATAAATCAATAATGTATCAATTCAGGATTATTTTGCCCTGTGCATTTGTGTACTTCCGTTTATTTTAGTTGATTTAATAAAAGATATTGCTCAAATCCATGATATATTACTCTCATCAATACTTGTAAATGGGAAGAGGATAGAGCGGGCCATGACATGGCAAATGTATGTTTAATAAATATGAAACAAACATATATATAAATAAAAGAAAGAAGGTGTAGTTATTTTGCCCTTTTAATAATTTTTTAACAATTTCCTTAACATGGAATCTATTCTGATATGATAATTCTATCATTTTTTTAAAGTACCTTTCTTAACATTGTTTTTATTCTGAGGTGATAATTCTATGTTCTTGAAAGTACCTGCTCTTAGCATTTACATTGTTGATATTCTGCTATGAAAATTCTATCTTTTGAAACTACCTTCTCCCTGATATTTGTGACATTTTATATGACTTGCTAATATTTTGGCCTGTTGTCATTTTGCTTCTGTGCATATATGTTACATAAAGTATTTTGAACTTATTTCAAAGTCAATAATGAAATGTTAATGTATTCCGTTTCATTTTGCCTTCTTTATTTGTGTACTTGTATTATAGCTTTTTCATTGAATACATGATATTTGAGCAGAGGATAGAGCTAGACATGATATTGCAAAATATATTTATTTAATATAAAATAGAAACATACACATACATAAAAGCAAAGGAAAAACAACAGTATATACATTAGCTCTGTAAATTGTTATGAATGTCGTGTCAAGCGACAGGTTGCTGAGGTCTTTTGGTGTGGATGTCACCAACTGTGCTTGCAGGAGCGCCAGCTGCTGTGCAGTGAGTGCCCGCTGCTGCTGCGATGCCGACAGGCTGGCAGGAACTGCAGGTGCCTGACACTCTGCGGTCACTGCCATGGTGTGGGTCATCAGGCCCTCGACGGCACCGCGGAGCCCCTTGGTGGCACGGATGTATCTTTGAATGGCACCAAGCACCTCCATTTTCAGGTGCAGGCTCAGCTGTTCTGACACCGCGCACTCATCCTCGACCTCTTGAAAAACTTCCTCCAGTAGAGGACGCGGGGTTACGAGGAGCTGCGCACAGTGGTCAGCATATCGTCCCGGAGGGCCTCTGCCCTCGTGAAGGCGAGATAGTCGAACAGCTTGGAAACTTGGTGTTTCAAGCCTTGGTTGTTGCTGGATCAATCGAGGGGGCGGGCGTCGGTGTCGAGGCAGGAGAAGAAACAGGAGCAGCAGGCAGGTCCAGAGCTTGGGCAGGAGGGCGGCAGCAGCACAGGCAGCCTGTAAAAGAGGAGCGACATATATGAGAACATGGTATAAAATGTACATTGAATGGATGGAAACTATGTAATAACGTTATATTCAGTAATAATTATGCATGGAAACACATTAAAACAAACATACCATCGGAAGTCCTATCACTTTGGCTTTGACGCACAATGTGCGGCTTCAGGAAGTGGAAAATATTGAGAATCCATTTCTCCCGGTCTGTCAGCCGCCTGCCCGCCCTTTGGCCACTCTTCTCCGCCGCAAGCCGCCCAAAACGACTCCTGAGGGACGTAAACCACGCCCTCAGTTCATGGCCGTCACGGAGGAACAAGTGACTGGCCCTTCTCTTCGAAGGCCCTCCACACCTTGGCCTTATCTGTAGGCTGTGAGGCCCTTGTTATACAATAAACTCGGCCTCGGTCTCCAGCCACCGCCAACAAGCCTTCCGTTTTCCTCCGAAAGGATCACTGACGGGTTCTTCTTCCATCCTTGACCTGTAGGGCCATCTCCTTCAGGAGTGCCGTTCGGTGTCGGCGTCGGCATCCCCTCGTGGGCGTTGTCGCCGTGGCGGCGGGCGGCAGGGTCGCTTCTCGCAGACGAGGGCAAGGTCCTCTTTCCTCCTCCTCTAGCTCGTTCTCCGTCACGAGCCTGTCGGCCTCAATTTGCAGCACAACAGCATTGCTGCCTGAAGGGGGACCATCAGCTTCAGGAGGCTTCGGTAGGGGCAACTCCAGCTGCCAGGCCCCTGGAGTTCTTAGGGCCCCTTTCCTGGTCCTCTTCAGCATTGGTCCTTTGGGCATCTTGGCTGCAGTGGACGACGAAGACGGAGGCGCTGAGGGAGATAGCAACAGGATGCTGACCAGAGAAGCACTGACCTGGAAGCGCGCCGCCTGCCCCTTTTATCCCAGGCCAAAGCTGCCACATCTCCGAAAAGGCGGGGGGTGCGCAGCTGCTGCCGCTCCCCTACTCCCACGCCATTCTGAAAGCTCACAATGCCCTGGGGCAGCGTGGGCCCCAGGTAAGGGTGTGGCAGCTGCGCGCCAACCCGCTGGTGGCGCCACGCTGTGCAGGTCGGGCCACGCTACCTGACAGCTGACCTGGCCACCCCAGCAGGGTTTTGAGCAGGTCGAAAGGTTCCTGCCCCCGGCGCACGCCAGGTGGTCCGTTTGGTCGCTACCGCATGCTGTCCGCAGATTTTTTTACTTTCGGCACATTTACGTTGTATTTGCGTTGTGTTTACGCATTTAATGGCTCCGCCCGTTCGTGGTCGTGCGGGCATGCGTGCCTTGATACGTGAATGTGTGAACGTAGCATAAGTTGCAAAAATGAAGCTACAAAATTCAGAGGATTTCGTTCGAAATTTACTAACTGGCACCTACAACACGTACCTGAAAAACTTATTTTCTTTCTACATTGAAAGCTCTATCAACTAAAATAAAGCTAACATATGATGCACAAATATCAAGTCTATGATATTTATAGCAATCATAAGAAAAAATTATGGTAATAGTAATTATTTCAAAGTATAGTAATTACTTCAAACTCATAGAAACGAAACAATTTGAAATTTTCGTTCAAAACAGGATTACCAACATTACCTTTTGTATATTTCTGAGCAATGTGAAACAAATATTTAATATCATAGTGTATTATCAATTATTTTAGTGAAGATGCATAAAACTATACAAGTATCAATAGAATATAAAGGGAAAATCTCCGTAACATTAAACATAGTCAACCTTGAACGCACCTAGATTCAACAGTGGAGTTGGGTGTGGTTGGTAGTTCTGATTATAGCTTCTAGGACCCGACCATTTGACTCTACTTCAGCTTTGGCTTCGGTTTCGACCCACGACACAAACTTAACATTATCTACTCAACCTATGAATCACCAGCCGCGTCCTACTAGGGTGGAGGGAGGGACTTTGCCCCAATACCCCCATCACCAGCCAGTAATATTGAATAAACAGGTAAATCAGTTCCCTCCTTCATTATGTTTGCAATAACTGACAGAAAGTTACCAATATTGAAAGGGTAAACTTGGTTACAAACAGGTTTTCCGTTACAAATACAGAACTGTTACAAATACAGAGGGCTTCTCCAAATAATAAAAGTGTTCCCAAATCATTCAAGTCTAAGATCCACCAAGGTCAAACGAAAACAACTGAAAATTCATCTATCTGTCTTCCTCACTTCCTCTGCCTTGGCTTAGGCCTAGACTTCCTCACTTCCCCGGACTTGATTTTGGCATAGACTTCTTCACTTCCCCTGACTTGACTTAAGCCTAGACTTCCTCATTTCCCCTGGCTTCATAATGAAACCTAATAACAAGCTGGAAAATATATTTCCTTCATAATTGAAATAGGCCTAACCATGTAGCCAATGCTAAACGCGCATATAACTTAGATTTCGTTTTTTTTCCACTCCAACTTGTGTCTTATTTATAGTTCATTCAATCAGATGCTAAACTTCTTTGTGTTTCATCAAAAGAAATCATAATAACTTTCGATATGACGCTATAAAAGTAGAAAGTTAATTTTACATATCACATTAGGCCAATGCTTATGCACTCGGTTTTTGCTGCCACCCAATGGTGAATACTGATATCACACATTGAGAGCTCGCAAATGTTTCTACTAGGGAAATTTTTTTTTTGGGAAATTTTTTTCTTTCTTTTAATAAACAATTATTGAACCAACACTGACCATTCACTGGGGAAATACCTTCTGTGGTTTTACAGTTAATCACTGATACTTATTATCAGATAAAGAGGATGACAATAACTGGCAGGTAAAGAGGATGACAATAATTGGAATAAAATATACTAACTGGCAACCCTGCACGAGTTTCTAGAGAAGTACGATCAATTCTGAAATTTGTAGCTTCACTTTTGAACTTACTGTACGTTACTCACTTTCTGACAAAGTCTTCACTGTCTTTGTCAAAGACACCAGACGCGTATGGCGGACAGAAGCGGCGAGTCTGGAAACGGAAGAATTTCTCGCTTTTGTCCGAGGACAAAGTCTGGTCGTGTGGACGGGGCCTTAGCAGTGTCTTGGTACATCCTACGCAAGTCACCTGATTACTTGTGAGGCAAATGTATTAAATTTTATCAACCACATTGGATGTAAACAGCGGACTCAGTTCGTCCTTAAACCCGATGGTGCAAGGAATTCTTGGAATTAGCCTCAGGTTTAAGGCAGCAGTTCTTTCTGTAAAAGAGTTTCCCATTTTTTTTTAAAGAATCGTATAAAAAATGAAAGGTAGCGAAAATAGTGATTTTTGGTGTGGTATGGATTACAGCATTATTTGTCATTCTTTGGTGTGGTATTTCATTAAATTTTCCGAAGAGCATATTTTGAGGAAAGCAATTGCTATTAAAGTAATTAGCTAGAATTTCAGTCTCTTCATGGCAAGTCATCCAATTTGACGAATGAGCCAAGGCCCTGTGGAAGAGAGTAGAGACAGAATTGAATTTAAAGTTAAGATAACAGAAGCCATAAAAATTCGTACCCAAATATGAAAACGTATCTTTTCTATAAATACCTGTATAAAAATCTTATTCATTCCTAGAGGCTGGAATTTCCACGAAAGGTAAGTTATTATTGGATTCTTTCTCTTATGTAAACTTTACGTTCAGGTGTTAGGTATTAATATAGTCTAAAAAAAAGAGTCAGCATTATGTAGGTATTTAGTGGAAAAGATACGTTTATAGATTAGGGAAACGAATTTTTATAACTCTGTTATTTCAGTTTTAAGAAGAATTGTATCTCCTCCACGAGGCTGATACTCATTCGTCAAACTGGATGAAGACAACGGGGAACACTTTTCCTCAAATACTAACACATTCGCATTCTTTTCGTAAATGAATTTCGCTGTCAGCTAAAGAATTTTCTGTTCTCATTAAATTCTAATTTCATCATGACATGTATTCACCTCTTCTTGCATAAACGGAAAACATTATTTCAGATAAAATTAAGAGCTCTGTAATACCACTGTGATAAATCAGGTAAAGGACGATACAAATCAAGAAATTACACATTTTAAAATTGCTTTTATATTGCTGGAATAAAGACGATTTTAATTAATCAGATTCTAAATTTGTTCTGTTTTTCACACTCTGCCTGCAAAAGAAGATGAGTAATATAAAAAAGAATTGCTTTGAAGTGCGTTTGAATGTAGCACGTTATAAAACAGAATCTCCGATTCGCGTGAACCATCCATTCTCACATGATTATAACCTCTGAAAAGTGTGCACATTTTATGTACTCACTTACACGTTTACAGCCTTTTATAGCCTTGCTTTGTCTGTATAAGGCGACAACGTTACATCTTTTTAGATTTCCTACGGCGTTCTACAAGTTTCTTAACAATATATTTATCTACGTACAAGATGTCGAAGAGTTTATAATGTATGGATAGATGAAGTGTATGCTTTGTGAAAAATGTCATTTTATTATTTAGAATTATTTAAAGCTAAACAATTTAAATAATAGCTTTAGATAAACTCGATGACTTTCGTTTTTCCATCGTTAATTCACCAAAAAGGAAAATAATCAAAACCAATTTAATGTGAGTCTGGTTCTTCCTTAGTCTATATATATATATATATATATATATATATATATATATATATATATATATATATATATATATATATATATATATATATATATATATATATATATATATATATATATATATATTTTATTATATATATATATATATATATATATATATATATATATATATATATATATATATATATATATATATATATATATATATATATATATATATATACATATTTCAGAATAAGAGAAACAACACAGAATTTACTTTGACTTCTCTGCATGGCTGTGAAGTGTTATAATGCAATTTGGCTCAGGTCAGAGCCTCAAAGGCAAGGGGTCTGTCGCTCGTCTCTCTGAGCTCCATCACAACTTTTATATCACGACGATAGTGAACGCAATTGTTCTTATGCCTGAAATAGCTTTGAGAAGCAACAGTCATTGTTTGAAAAACACAATGCGCTTTCATGAAAGCGCTTATGAGCGATTACCTTATATGAGAGAGGGAATTTATCATAATTTCCAATTATTCCTGGAACCAGACACTTTTGCATGCATCTTGTGCTATTGAAAATTAGCAATCTTCTTACACTCGATCCTCCTTTTATTTTGCCAGGCACAATTGAAGTTTCTCTCTCCATTCTGAATCAGGTTGGAATGTTTATTATTTTGTGATCATGTAGGACATGCTGTTTGTATTGCGCCATAATTTATGCCAGAAACATCATACCCAGGACCAATTTTTTTTCACCTGAATGTTATATTGCAACTACGTTTGTTAAAGGAACCTTTGGCGAATAAGTGTTGTTTGGTTACTTTTGTCTCATTGTTTTAATACAGGCGTGCTCACGATAAAAATAAACTTAGTTATCATGCTATAGTGAGAATACAAAACACAATCCACCTGTCTTTGATTGAAAGCGTTACATTTTCTTGTCCTCTCTGGGAACTGAAGTAGGGTATTGGCTGCTATTTAAGGATCCTTCGCATATCAAGTTCAGTCGCTTTTTATTTTATCAACTTCCATCCCCCTACCCATCCCTCCCCCACATTTTGATCTAATTTGTTGATCAGGATCTGGTCCGACCTTAAAATGAAAGGAACTCGACAGGGACTTTTTAGTGTTGTTTCTGAACTTTTACTTTATTCCCATCTATGATTTACATCGACTATTTTTATACAAAAATAATCTTTGTTTTTATTTGTACATTTAGCCAAGTTAAATTATCAAAAGGGAAATCTTAAATCATAAGATACAGAAACGAAACAATCGACGCGATTTGCCTCTTATGACAGAGCTGAGACATTGCCCTTCAGCCAGACAGTCTTGCCATAATCTCCCTCAGCCAATTTCATGCCCATTCGCTTATCCTGTGAGTAATGTCAAGTCACTGGTGCCACACTGAAATCCCATTATGATACGACATTTTGCAAAGGAAGGATGGCATTCCATTTCACGCCGAAGGACACCTGGACTTCCTAAATAAGAAGTCATTCTCCTTTGTCTTTCATTTACATTTGAGGGGCAGGCGTTCGTGGAAGATATCTAGTTATTTTGGAAAGGATTCCGTCTGCAGTTCTCCTAGGGCTGTAAAACTGACCATTTTCCAAAATAAATTAACAATCTGAAATTTTATGGTCAACAACAATTATCAAATTACTCACTCTTCCGCATTACATCAGATCGTAACCACAATTTTAGTTTAAAAATTATATTTACAACTTCATGGTTTATTTTTATATTCACGTAATTGATAAAAAAAATAGTTCTCTTTTTTTGTTACTTTTTAGTTTATATATAAAACGATTGTTAAGGGTCGTTCCAAACCAATAATATTCTAGTGCAGAAAGAAAAATTCTTCGAACATTGGTCTTGGGTTCTGTAAGAAGTTGGCTATAGACATCTACCAAAGCCTCTAAAGGTAGTTTGTAATTGCTGGTCATTGCAATTAGGATTGATTTTAAACAGAAGAACTGAATACAGCTCTTGCACCGAGAATTCACCTACCCATAGATCCAAGATTATTTATGACCATTATTAAAATTTTTAAAAGTGTAGCTTTCCAAATCTTGGGAATATTAATCTTTTATTTTGATCGTAGATCTTTCTCTATTACAGTATGTGACCCTTGTTATTTAAGGACCACTGTTTGTTCGAAGTCTCCGTTCACCTAAGTATTTTCGATATAAAGATCGACATTTCACTAGAAAACTACAGTGCTCCTCCTGCTCGGGGTCAGACCTTTGTTCACTTTATAAATATTTCCTACTCAAGAAGAATATGATATAAAATTTAGTATCCATTCTTTATTATTATTATTATTATTATTATTATTATTATTATTATTATTATTATTATTATTATTATTATTATTATTATTCAGCCGATGAAACCTATTCATATGGGAAATCCATACCACAGGGCCATTGACTAGAAATTCAAGTTTCCAAAGAACATGGTGTTCATTAGGAGAAAGTAAGAGGAAGTAAAGGCAAATGTGGAAAGAAAAAAATAATAAATTAATAAACAGATAAAAAAGAAGGTAAGGAAAGAGAACTGACTGAACGCTGAAGGACAATCGTTCTATACATTTATGGGTGTTGGACCAGTGATTGATTCTGAAAACAGTACAGTGATTGAAGACTAAAAACAAGATTGGAAAATAAAGAAGAGTGAAAGCTAGCATATGGTCCTATAAATATAGAGAACGATTGTCTTCAACGTTCAGTCAACTCGTTCCAATATATATATTTTTCTTATATGTATATATATATATATATATATATATATATATATATATATATATATATATATATATATATATATATATATATATATATATATATATATATATATATATATATATATATATGTTATAAACTGTTTGGAAACAGATAAGAATATTCCAGGTAGGAACATTACATAAGCATACCGATTGGTCTGTCTTCAGAGGCGACGGAGGGAGTCCAGCCCTGTTCTCTCTCTCTTTAACAGCGAGTCTTTTCTCCTCTCTCTCTCTCTCTCTCTCTCTCTCTCTCTCTCTCTCTCTCTCTCTCTCTCTCTCTCTCTCTCTCTCTCTCTCTCTTACTCACAAAGATCTCTTTCGTTCTCATGATTTCTCTCTCATTCCACATTAAAGAAAATGGAATGGGTCGTATAAGGAAAACTCAATCTTTCCTACCAAAAATAGATTTATTATTTAAAGCAACCCAACAAGCAATGAACAAACAAAGCAAAGATTAAAATGCATCATAAATGAAATTGTCAAGTAAGAAAACATCTAACTCAAGATTTAGTCTCAGTCCAACTAAAAATCTGATTATGGCTAATAGCCTGCAAATTCAAAAATTCTCACATATTCCATTATAGACTTTGTAAAGTCTAGTCTCAAGTCTCCCACATAAAATACTAGACATTGCAAAGGTTTTGCGTCTGTCTTTCTCTATGATCACACCAACATGATAACATCATGTTATTGCCCACAAAGTCATCACCACAACCACAATGACAACCATGACATCTTATTCTGTACAAAATAAGAGCTCTCCCAAAAAGATAATGTCAAAAACACGATCTCGTTCTAGGTCTAAAATGAACGAGTAAATAACATACTGGTAAAATTAGAACACAATAAAATTCTATAAACACGAACTCTTGCTACATCCAGATCCCAACAAGTTCAAAATGTCCCGGAAATATGGTAAAGACCATTAAGTCCTGAGATGATCAACTATTTGCTGAATACAAGGATTCTGCAACTGACCTTATTCAGTGCCAATCTAGCAACTCAAAGAAATTCTTCCATCACACTCTAGTACCCTTTAATGTTAAGGCGGCTAATTTTTAGAACGAGGAACACAATGATTCATTAATAGCGTACACACGAGCTCATTTGATGCAGTAGGTGAGATAAAGAAATCGGCCAATGATAAACGTGTTCATGGGTTAAATGGAAATCAAGATTTGCTTTAGATAATTTTGCAAAAACTGCTCACACAGTACCTTCCAACCAAAATTCTTCCCAGATATAATTACAGATAGTTTTGATAAAGATATTTACTCAGTACACAGATGAATCATATTTTGTTTACAGGTTAAAAAATATATTAAAATGCCCGACGCTAGACAGTAGTTTTGTGAAGGAGGTGCTAAGATTTATATATATCCATCAAAATACAAAAATAATGCAAAACTCCTCCTAGGAAAAATATTTAAATCATTTTGGTTTTCTTGAGTGAAACCTCAGCAGAGATCCATTTCAACCCAGTTGTTTTAATTGTGATAAAATAGATCCATCCATCCATCAAATTGGGGAGAAATTGAAACAAGGTTTATATTTACGCCCGTAGTCTGAAACCAAGAAAGCCAGTCTCATGAGCAAAATTTTCGCTTATTTGAAAAGTTTACCTCAATTTTCCTTCTTCTTCTTCTTCTTCTTCTTCTTCTTCCATTTGAATTAGAATTCTTTTACAAATTTACAGCCATTATATTTACAGAGACTTAGATGCCATGAAACAAGGAGAAATAAAAATAACCAGAGCCAAGGGCAGGGATGATTAATTGGAGACATGGAACAAGTGGTAAATATTGATGTTTGGCAAACACAAGCTGAGTAAAGAGCAGGGAGAATACGAGAAGAAAACAGAGATCCAATGATAATAATAAAGGCCGTCATGGAGTCGACGATTACAGTTTTGAATTTTAGGGGACTTAGTTAGATGATGAAAATGATGAACTTTTAAGGAAGGGAAAATAATTCATATAAACATTTTGCAAACAGAACCACTAATGAACTTGATATCTGACTATGACATACAAAGTTGATTTCAGGATTGTGGGGTCACAAACCATAAAATTTTTCAGAGTGCAGGTTTTGAAACAACGCTTATTTCCTGAAAGAGGGGTCTTGATTAACAATTTAATTAGTCGTAGAAGGAAATGGAATCCCCCTTATAAATGGGGATCAAACAATTAAATATTCAAACCAGTACCAACTCTAGCAGATGATGTTTATGATGAAATTGAAGGAACAATATGGGAATTAAGGCCAAAGGCTCTAACAATGAACATGTGATCATTCAATCACACCACGAGTAAATTTAACTATATTGTTTAGCCTAAATTTGCACTATGAATCAGTTGTTGGGAAAGTGGATAAATGGATGATTAGCATGGGATCTCTACTGAAATTCAAGGTACATTAATGGCGAGATATGGTTTGCTGACTATTTGCGATGGATGAACCTTGTCTGATAACGCGAGCCAACAGTCGCCAAGATGTCCACTGACGGTAGTTCAACCAGCCTAAACGGGAGAATTTAGGTGGCACATTGATCTGAGGTACTGAGAAAAAGCTTTGCTTAAAATGTTAGATGCGTCTTTAGGGGCAAATCGTTAGTTTGAATCAAATAAATATGTCAATTATTCCAGCAAAGAAGAAAACTAGAAAGTGAAGATTAAGTGCTTTAAGATTAAAATTACCTTATCTAAAGCTTGAATATGCTTCAGTTGTTTTTCCGTGAAACATTATAATGGAAAACTGTAACTGGAGTATCTAAAAAATTGACAGTCTTCAAACCGAGGATAGTGACGTTGGGTTGTATCCCACATTAAAAACAAATACACTGGTACCATGGAGCCGTTTTGTATTTAATATGAAAAACTATGCAACCATTCAACAAGTATAGTCTAAGTATATATTGAAGGTTCTTTACGTGAAATAAAGCAGATTTTCAAAATATAGAATGACAACAGAAATCTACAGAGAAGGAGGATGTATTCAAATTATATATCAAAATATATATTTATACTGTTGTATTTTGACTGGTTGATTATCCATTTTGAACGCATAATTATATATATATCATATTGTTACTGACGTTATATATATATTTACAAGTTTTTTTATAGTTTGATTTGATATAATATAATTCCAACATATATAATTAAATATATAATATAATAAAACTTTCCATCCAAAAAAATATTTAATTTCATAAAAAAAATTCAAAACTTTCAATAGGCTTCATATAAAATGGGCGGGAGATAGGCCAGGCGTATACGTTGATTTCGTTTTGTGTTACCGAATTGTTTGTGTGTTTTTATGTCGGTTTGTTTGTTAGTTTGTATGTTGGTGTGCTATAGAAACTGGAACCGCTCGAACGATCTAAACAAAATTTGGCAAGTGGCCATCATTTGACCCAACTAAAATAATAGGGTAGATTTCACAATCGTACCCGCTTCCCCTTCCCCTTTCCATATCCACATTCCCCCTTCCCTTTGTAAGATATACATACTTTTGTAACTTATGTGGTAAATAAAGTCTACGGATTTATCATACCCCATTCCATGTACTCGAGACCATATTATTGAAAATGCTTCTCAGTAATCACAGTAATACCTGGATAAAAATGACAGACAGCACAGCGATATTTGGATAAAAGGGAAATTCGCCACATTAATATCTGGATAACAGGGACAGTTTCCACAGTAATATCTGGATAAAAAGAACAGCCAGCATAGTAATACCTGGTTAAAGGTGACAGTACAATAATACCTGGATAAAATGGACAGTCACCACAGTAATATCTGGAAAAAAGGGACAGTCACAACGTTAATACTTGAATGTAAGGGACAGACAGAACATTAATAACTGGATGAAAGGTGCAGTCATCACAGTAATACCTGGATAAAAGGGGCAGACAGAACAGTAATACCTGGTTAAAGGGGACAGTTCCATGCATTGTAAATACTTCGACGTCTCATATCTAGATGAATCATATTGCACAGAGACTAGTGGAAATTGTGCAACCTTGGGTAAAACCTGCGAAAAAATGTTGGCTTTCTATGAAGAGCCTGACAGTCTTTTTTTTCCCCTTTTTTTACTGTTAAGAACACCACCGAGAATACTAAATATTTCAGCACTCATTGAGTAAACCAGATTTCAAGTTCAAAAACTGGTTCCAGGAGGTAAATAGTTTTAGAACCAGCAAAGCAAGTAGCTAATAAGCTGGAAGCATAACATGTGGGTGTATAAAATGTGGGCACATTTTGAGGTTTAATTATGTAGAGGTAATGCTGACGTGAGTTGGAGATTCCGTCATGTAACGTGCGTCATCCAAGCACAGATTGGTATATTTTTTTTCTCTAATATTCATTTGCACGAAGGCGCGAATAATAATCGCAACCTGAGTAATTAAAGCGTTTTTACTTTAGCAGTTTCTAAACAATTTTTAAATGTTAAATTTCTTGATTTTTATCGTGCTTTATATAATTAATTAGGTGGTATTATGGAACTCTAAATTCTATATGAAATTATTTTTCGGTTATGTAAAATTTGGTCAAAGCATGTCATGATTAAATTATATTTTTGCTAACAGTGAATTTCATGCACAAACAGATAATTTTGCTAGCAGTGAAATTCATGCACAAATAGAGTGAAAGTGTTTTGGCATGTGGACATAAGTCTTTACGTTGTTTTGATGATATGACTTGATTAAAAATGTAGAAAACCTGTTGGAATATGATAACAAATGTTCCATCAAGTTTACCGCCTCATGGTGTGCAGGCAATTGTAGTCTGTTGGATCGAATGGTTGTTACTGTTTTTTTTTTTTTCTTAATTCAAAAGCCATCACCCTGAGGTCTCTCGTTTAAAGATCGAATGTCTCCATTGAAATTCCAGACCCTCCAGGTTGGACAGCCTTTTATCCTTCAGAAGCAATATAAATCAAAACACACTAAGAGTCAGGGTCACAGTAATATCTTAATTATGAGAAAAAAATTTAACTATTAATGAACGCAGAGTCTTCTCTTCAATTAAATCTAGATTGGGACGACGTTACCATTTTGGCGTGTTGTAGGTGCCCGAAATAGAACAATGATACGAGTACTGTACTCTTACAAAGGAGCAAGTTGGGAAGAATAAATGGGGAAAGTGTGATTAAAGGAAATAATGAAGCTTCTGAGATCAATACTTCTTTCCAGGTTATAAAAAGAAAGGCTGCCAAACTGACCAGGTCATCTTTATTTCCTATATATATATATATATATATATATATATATATATATATATATATATATATATATATATATATATACATATATATATATATATATATATATATATATATATATATATATATATATATATATATATATATATATATATATATATATATATATATATATATATATATATATATATATATATATATATATATATATATATATATATATATATATATATGTATATATATATATATATATATATATATATATTAATATATATATATATATATATATATATATATATATATGTATACATATATATATGTATATATATATATATATATATATATATATATATATATATATATATATATATATATATATATATATATATATATATAATTATCATTAAAGCCAATTGCTTTAATGACATCAACAAAGTTCCTTACCATTAGAATTATCTTTCGTGCTTCAATTTCTTGTGAAAAATATGCAGACCTCCTTCTTCCATTTACTAGTTTTCGCCGCGACAGCTGTTTCGCAGACTGTGGCATTAACGAGCGACTACTGACTTACAGTCCGGCTTTTCGACCTATTTACCATCGTATGGGGAGAATGACTTGGGTCCTGGGTACTGAATGCTCAAGGGATTTAAAGCTTAACCGTTTAAGGACGTTGTTTTGGGTACAAGGAGTATCTATGACAACATAAGTAAAACTGTAAACATTATTTTAGTTAGTTAAATATTCAAAATACAATGCCATGTGTTTAGTGGTTCCTTAACTTTGTATTTATAATTCAGTAAAATCTTACTTGATAGTTTGCAAATAAAAAAAAAATAAGGTAGAAAAATAAAAATAAGATTTATAACGTATGTAAAAGGTACAAATCATGCGAATGTCAGTTTATGCAGAAATGTGATTAATTTTCAATTTGAGTACATATGTGAGTCCAAATGTTTTACGCTAATTAACGGATTGAGGTTCGTTTTGGGCGGGCCTCGGGGACTTTAGCAAGCATGCTACTTGGCCTTCGCTGGGTGCTTTCGTGTCCCCTAAGGGGAGCTATGTGTCCGGTGGTTGGGGGCGTGCTGTCTGGTCCCTGTAGCTCGCGCTGAAGAGTTTATGATCCGACTCTTGTTGGATATTCAGGGTCGGTTTCTAGATAGCGATGCTTACCGCTTCGGCTACCAAGAGGCGACCATAGTTATCCTCTCTGTGTACGACCTGGGGTCTTCTATCAGCTCTTGTAGGGATGGCTTCGTGTCGTGAACATAATGTAATGTTAACGAATGGCCCCTTGTAATTTCTGACCCAGCATACGTCTCCGAAGGGTCGTTATAGTTCGGCAGATGTAGTTTTGGCTGTGTGATTTATACATCTCCTCTGAACATATGAATTTGTAACTTCGTTCGTGCACATCTCCTTCGGTCCTCCCCAGCAGTGCTGTTTTTTTTTATTATTAGGGCTGCTACAAAAGTCAGGCTTACTATATATTCTGAGGCTTATTTTTGGTAGAGGTTTTTAGGGCCACGCCCTGCTTAATATCCCACGTGGTGTGCAGCATTCCTCCTTGTATGCAGACTCATAATGTAGACGATGTAAAATAATCAGACCCCCTTGTTCGTCGTCGCGTAGGGTTGGTAAAATTCATCCATTTTCTTTTTATTGCAGTTTCAATTATTTGATCTGCGTGGCCGTTGTTTGTCAACAATTGGCAAAATTCGGTCAAGTTCGTTGTGTATGTCTCTCGACGATGTGTTGTAAGCGAAAGCTCCTTTGACGTAAGTACTCGCGACAGAATTTTTACATACGTCCGGGCATTCTCCTCGAGTGTTCAAGCAACGACCAGCATTAATTTTAAAAAATAAAATGGAAAACGAAATCGTTCAGTGAATATTGTTAGTTTAGTTTAGTTGCACCATATGTGAAAGGGCACTCAGGAGCGCATACCTCTTGTTCGAGCGGAATTCAATTTCAGCAACCCCCAGAGGAAACAGACATTTGAATTCCTTGCGTTTCTGCTACGCTGATATATTTCTTCTTTTAAAATTTTTTACATATAGACAATTATGATGGCTGTCATTATACAAAAAATTCTGAGATTATTTCTCTTTTCTAAGAACAAAAACTAAATAAGAGCGCTGTAGTAAATAGCAGGCAAGGAGCATTTAATTTGATGATAATGCATGCCTTCCTGAGAGCGTGTTCGGTGTCCTTAGTTGGGAATATGAGTTTTAATATCAAGGAAAAGGGAACGAGGATGTGATGAAACTTGACACAATCGATGGCAATAAATCACCATCCTTGTATCGTTATCCTCAAAAAGCCGATCCTTTCGAGAAAATCTCAAAAATGGATTTATCACATTTCATCAAATTCCGTTATCTCAGTCTGCTTACACATACAAGCTTGATAACATAACTTCCTTGTCACTTCATTTACGGCGAGAATTACAACTATTTTTTTTTCTTTATAAGTAGCTGTTCTTTATATCTGAAATGAAAGTGAAAATGAAAAGATCTGCGCTATGAAATGAACTGAGCACGAACATATTTGTTTACTCTTTTCAAAGCAACAAAACTAAAGTCGACACTAGTTATTATCAATGTTGACCACTGGCCCATCGCTTTCGGAGTTCGAGAGAGAAATATGTGTGTGTATGTGTGTGTGTGGGTGTGTATAATTTTTCATCTTGGAATTATTTTTCTTGTCTCAGGAGGTATAAAAACGAAAGAAATAGGGTTGGAGCGTTTATATTTCTGTGTCTCTTCTTAAATCTTGCATCTGACCCAGTACAATATGAGGGTGGGAAATGAAGAGTATTTTGAAGTGTTTTTCACTCCAGTGTTCCTAAAATTATTAGCAATTATTATTCTTCCTTTTCCCCTTCTCCATCATTTACTCTATTGTATCTCTTTGTTTTCTTGTTCATTACTCCTCTTATCATAATCCTAATAACCAAACTTCTGTTCTTCTTATTTTATACAGTTCTTATTCTTTTCTTCCTATCATTCTATTTATTATCGCTGATATTAAACCTAATTAAAATGTAATTTCTCCAAGAACTTCATGTGAAATTGTAATGCTGACTGCAGGCATCATACTTTATGTAAAATTCCCCGAACTCATGTTTTATCTTTCAGCTAAATCAACAGCCATCAGGTTATGGCGGAATTCTGGACAAGAGAGAGAGAGAGAGAGAGAGAGAGAGAGAGAGAGAGAGAGAGAGAGAGAGAGAGAGATTTTCTGAATTTGATATTCGAGCCTTTTTCAGCACGGACAATGTTCCCTTTTGCAGCCGCTGACGTCCACCAAACATTCAAACCCGACAACGATTCAGATAGACAGGTTCCATTTCACATTCGAAAGGTCGCTATCGGAGAGGTTTTTTTATTCCCGGACATTCCTTGCCCATGTAGATAACGCTTAGGCCTCAGTTAAATTTTATAACTATAGCCAGGCGGATAAACACTTCAATAAGATTACTTTGTGCCCTTTTGTCCATAATATAAGATTAGATAAAGGTGGAGATGGAAGTTAGAGAGAGAGAGGAAAAAAAAAATTACAAAATATTGGTAAGACTATTCCATCCCAATGAACTCTAGAGCTGCATTCGAAATAGAACTTAGAAAGCATGGATAGGTGACTCTTTATATATGAAGTTTATCCAGGTTTTTCGCTTAAATACAGGGCTAACTAAATAGTGACCTAGTCCGAGCTCGTAAAAGAAAATTGGTATTCAAAATCTCGTATGTGTCACATTGACCGTAGGGCGAAGTTAAAATTATAAATTATAAATTAAAATAAAATGTAAACGATTAAAGGATATCAATCAGTTGACTCTCCGTGATTTTAATCGGCATCAGTTACTTTAAGGAAGGAAAGAATAAGAAAAAGAGACGTTAAAAGCCAGATGAAGATAAACATTTAGGAAATAAAACATTGGAAATGGGATGGCGAGATAAATCATGAGGTGTGGAGCAATTATTGGGAGTGAAAAAAGATGAAGACAAAATAATAATCACTTATAAGATTTTAGTTTACATTATGCAATAAAAGAAAAATCAAGTTCTTAAACACAAACACAAACACGCGTCCCATAAACACCCATGCAGACACACGTAAGCGCACTATCTATCTATCTATCTATCTATCTATATATATATCTATCTATCTATCTATATATATATATATATATATATATATATATATATATATATATATATATATATATATATATATATATATAAGATAAAGATAATAGATAACAATCATATTGATTTGCTGGTACCTTTTGATATGATTATTTCTTACATTTACATCCTGTTTACAGAACTCTTCCAAGCAAAGTTTTTCTGAATTTACCGGTCACGTTACCTAATTTTGTCTTATTCATTCATATTTAATTCTCTATTATTTAGATATTTTCAACGAATGTTTCTTGAACTGGAGGTTAATGCTCAAACTTCGTACTCCAAGAGGTTATTTCTTGAAATCCATAACACGTCATTCATTCTTCGAATGAACTACCCTTATTAAAATAGATGTGACATCTGGGATTCAGATTTAGTCGTTCATCAGAGAGCAATTTTGCTTGCGAGGTCATTTGTGTTTTAAAATGGTTTATTATGAAAAAATTAATATCTCTTGATATACTTCCACCATATTTCATGTCCTGTTGTTGGCTAATATTTTTTTTAGATATAAACCCTGTTAGAGCTTATCATTTATAAATATCATATTTTGATTTTGTAACTAAGTTTCACATGGAAAACATGAATGCAAAATATGAGAGAGAGAGAGAGAGAGAGAGAGAGAGAGAGAGAGAGAGAGAGAGAGAGAGAGAGAGAGAGAGAGAGAGAGTTTATTTAGTAATTCACAATGTCAGCAAGTACAGACAAGCACTGGGAGGTTCACTGACCTTGTTCTTAAAAAATAACTGATCATAAACCAAGGAATTTTCCTTAAATGTCCTTTAAATAGTTTAGGCTCTTGAAAAGAGGTTGGCTTCATGCTTTGAGGTGAGAAGATTCATGCTTCTGTGGATAATCAATTTATAACACTCTCGTGAATTCCGTCATTATTCGACGGCAATAATTAAACATATCAATCTTTGACTGGCATATAACTGCGTATTCGATAATCAGGCAATTAATTCGGTGGAACGTAAATAAACATTAAATTACTTTATATCTCGGAGATCTTCGTCTTCTGCTTTATGATTAAAAGTCAATAGAATACGTTTTACTAACGATTGTTAAGATTCCTTCCGTTATCGACTATTGCTAAGCAGCTTAGTCAAATAATGACGACAGCAACCTTGTACGTACAATTTATATGAGGAAATAAAACATGAAAGATAAATATCAAATGTTATAAATTGCTCGTAATCCATTTATGCATAAACAATCGAACACATTACTTTCGGTCTACGCCATTTTGAAGAACCTCAGTTATAATGAGCTATCTTAATGTCCATAATTACAGTTTGCCGTCAAAACATAAAGGAAGAACTCACAACGAAAATGAACAAAGCTTAAGTTCTCTTGGTCGTGGCCACTGACTTCTTCTAATAATCGAGAAAGGTCAGTCGCTAATGCCCACCACACGCGAAAGGTTATGTGAAGTCGCCACAAAAGGCAATGGTGAAAGGGCACACAAGCATTGATGGGTATTATTTACAAATAGTAGTTTTGTCTAAAATAATGACTTCTCTCTCTCTCTCTCTCTCTCGCATTATCAGCATCATCATGCATTAAGGTAGAGTTTTGCTAAACCTTTATTTGAAGGTTCCTTCGAAACAGTTATTTTCCTCTTAGGAGAGTTTTTGTTCTATAGCCTAACTCTAATTCCCTCTTGAGATTTAGTTGCATCATGACGCCCTCAGGCATTATAACTAACATTTTACTGAATCTAAGGACGTTTACAAAATTTCTGTGTTGGTTAAAAAAATGCTAAGGCGATTATCGTTTTTAATTAATATCACTTAAATGCACTGATATTTTGATGAATATGAATAAAAACTAATTAACCGGAACTGATGACACCATTATCGTAAATGTCACACAAATTGAACCATAGCACATAAATGTAAGATTTGCTCACAACCACTTAAAAGACTAGTCGAGAAAAAAGGTGTTTTCCTATTCTATTTTCGTAGGTATTTTCCTGTGATATAATTATATTTGCCTCAAATGTTAATAGCACAAGGACTTTTAGATGAGTTCGACACAGGACAAACCCTACGTTCGAAATGTTAATATCTGGAGCAGCATTCAAGTGTTCTTTCGTTACTTTGGCTGAACTTTCAGGTATTTTAGTGTTCTGTAAAAGACAACTATTGAGATGGTCATTTGTCTGTCCGTCCGCTCTTTTTCTGTTCGCCCTCAGATCTTAAAAACTACTGAGGCTAGACGGCTGCAAATTGGTATGTTGGTCATCCGCCCTCCATTTATCAAACATAAAAATTGCAGCCCTCTAACCTCAGTAGTTTTTATTTATATAAGGTTAAAGTAACCATGATCGTGCGTCTGGCACCGCTATAGGTGCCAACAACACAGGCCATCACCGGGCCGTGGCTGAGAGTCTCATACAGCATTATACGCTGTACAGAAAACTTCGACGCATTTTTCACGGGTCTTGTTTTGTGCCTTGGTCCTCTATATCTATTTGCTCCTGGTTTTACTCTGTTGGTATTAATTGTCCTTCTTGTTGTCTTTCCCGCTAACGTCATTATCAGGAGATTCTATAGAGCAGAAGAATTTTAAAAATCATGTAGATGAGGACATACTTTTATCTGGATTCAAAATGAAGCAGTAATCGTCAGTAATCGTCAAACGGAATATTTTTGTTCAAAAACAATTCAGAAAACAATTGTAAATGTTTATGCAGTTTTATTTCAAAACGCGCTACGTTCATGGAGTATTCAGAACCTCTGTCGAATAAAACTTCCTGTTTACTTTATGCAGCAAGTAATTCCATTACATGTATGAAGGAAAAAGCACTGCGTTTTGAAACTGAGGAACAGAATGAAAAAAGTCACTGAAAAACAGACATTAAAGGTGCTCTAAAAAAAAAGATAGGATATGAATATAAAAAAGAGCAACAATACAGTAATTACCTAACGTTAAAATTAAAAAGAAGCAAGACTATTAGGCATGCCTTTATCTTACTAGAAAATTGCTGAGGAAAAATAAACTCCATCAATTACTCGAAACAATGTAAGAGGCTTCGAGGAGAACGGATGGTCCTGTGCAAACATCAGCTTTTGTGGTAAGCTGTTAAAGAAATGAGAGCCTTCTTTTGTACCTCACGATTGTATGCAACAAATGAGGCCTCGTTGAACTAAGAATATTAATTTAAATGGGTGACATTGTAATTAATACGATAATACGTAAACAAAAACAAATGACCCCATAGCGAAGCTAACAGGAAGAGGGCTGGGGAGATTTTAAGAAACCCCTGAAGCAATTTAATGGACACGAGGACTTCCTATTGGGGCATTTTTAGACAGAGTTGTTTGTCCTCTCTAATGAACTCTTAAGAATCGTATTCAAGAATTTTTTTCTCTCAGGCGCTCTGGTTGTCTTTTTTTTCACCCTTTCTCATATTTCTCATTTCTGCGACGTCTTAGGTGTCCGTGGGAATCAGTTAAGGCCTTTACCTTAGTCAGTTTCCTAATATATTTCCGTTTCGTAGAATGGTGGCCGTAAAGAATAGCGGACTACATGCTGAATTTGATAATAACGTGTCAAGGTTTTCCTTATGAGCACCAAAAGCTAGAAGAAGCCACACAATGAGCGTTTGCATGGAAGTTCATCAAAATCCGTACAACCATTATCGAGGTAATAAGCTAACACTAACTATTTCGCAGGGAGACATGTACGGGTGAAAGTAGAAATCTAATCACAGAAAAAGCGATAACTTTCCATTCTCTTAAAATAAAGATCAACACAAGAATCGAAGCCCTGTCCCTCGTAACCGTCCTTTCGTCATCACGGCAAATAGATTTTGTTATGCAGTTTCGTTCCTGGGACAGAAAAGTTACTTGTGTTTAGGATAAAATAATGAATGTTATTTATCTGCCAGTGTTCAAGTATTTCCTTTTGAAATAGAATCTAAATAACAAGACTGAGTAAAAACAGTAAATGTCATTACAAATTGGAAACACGAGCAGAAAAACGTGTAAGTACTTTTTTCCCTTTTGTTTTGTTGACAAGACATGTAAATCGTGTTTGTTTGCCTAGGCTTCATTAGAGTTAACCTCTTCTTAATCTAATACAAACAACTAAGCTCTAATTAGAGCGGAGGGATGCTAATTAGGGGAAACAATAATCCTAGTTTCATTCCTTGGTGCCTCGGTTTCACTATCCGAATAAATAGACTTGAAGCAATCTTAATGATTTGCAATTCCTCTCAGCGATGTTTTGGTATATTCATTCCAACTTACTTTCAATCCTGATTTTGGCTCATGATCATAAATGCCGTAACAAAAATAAAATTAAGTCAAAATTGTTCTTGTCAAATCGCAAAACTCAAAATTAGGTTAGAGTCATGGTTGTTTTGTGGTTAAATGGACTTTAGTCTTGTAAAATATGATTTAGAACCTTGATTACCACTCAGAGAAAACTAGATGTAAAAAAAAAAATGGGTTTCCATTAATTCGTCAAAACCTCTAAAAGGCTGGCAGCTTGTGACTAGAAAAGGACACCGGTGATGGATGAAGCAGACAGGAAATTTGAATTGCAGATGAGGTTTGAAGTGAGGTGTGCCCTTCATTTTTATCTGATGTGGAAGAATTTTTTATCCAAAAATATTACGGAAGAGACGCGCAAATGGTTTTCTATCCATCCCAGTTCAAAAACCTTTTATGTAGGCAATTTCAATTTCCTTGGTCTTTTGCTTCCAGTTCGTTTCAGCTGTACACGTTGGACACATGAAATTATTAAAAGCATAAGTAAAATCTATGGTAATTACGAGCACTCCTGTCACAACATTATTCATAGGTATTGATAAAAATACGATGTATCTGGAGGCGTACTTACAGAGTTTCCGGGAAAAGATAATGTTCTCTGATCTCACTCGTGTCTGAGTGAGAGTGTTTTAGAAGGGTGCCTGCAAAATAGATAACAGAATCTAGTGACCTA
>NC_089786.1:40585098-40602598 GCF_040412425.1 Macrobrachium rosenbergii | reverse complement strand
ATATATATATATATATATATATATATATATATATATATATATATATATATATATATATATATGTATACATACTATAGTATATATATATATATATATATATATATATATATATATATATATATATATTGATATATATATATATATATATATATATATCCAGTTTATATACAAATATATATATTTATATATATATATATATATATATATATATATATATATTTTATGGAATATATATAAGTTTTAATATATATTTCGTAAAAAGCAATTGCATTAGTAGGTAATCATATTTCTTATGGAATTTATATTTAGAATCTTTCCGATTTTTTTGTCATTTATCTGTGATTGGCATTTATAGATAACAGTTTTACCATGTGAACTTACAGTCTTTCTATTTCATTAGGAGAAAATCAATATTTATGAAACGTTGTAAATAGGTTGTAAGTCATAATCACTTACAACTGCCACAGTTTGAAGAAACACTTTGAGAAGAAATCAATAGGGCGTAACTTTCACCAGAAACTGAATAAAGATGAAACATGACGTTATGAAGATTCAACAATTACTTTCAATGAAAAAAAATAAATAAATATATATATAAAATATATATATATATATATATATATAATCAGTTCATATGATAAGTTAAAGTCTTCCTGGACCTTTCAGTCATAGCAAACACTGATTTCATGTGTCACCATATATTTATATTTCTTCGTTTTAACGTGCCATTTTTTATATGGGGAAGCATGATGCCTTCTTTTGAAGGACTTTGTTGGCCAGGAGGCTGGAGCCTCGATCGGCTTCATGCCTGTGCCAGACAATAGTTGGAATGCAACAGTACCAAAACTTCCAGAACTAGAACTGAGCTAAGTGTAAGGTCGACAGTTCGAGACCTTTGGTGTCTGTTATGTTTTTAGAAGTGATTATGTTTTTAGATGTTGGGTGGCTTTGTTTATGTGTGTATTAGTCTGTAGGTGTCTGTTATGTTTTCCTGAAGAAGTTTTTTATTTATTGTGTATTAGTTTTAACACCCATTTGCTTTAGCAAACCTTCTTGATTACAACGTAAAATCTCACGGATAGCAAAGTGTCCGCCTTCTCTGACCGGTGGCCTACAGTTGATTACAGGAAGTCTCAAGTTGCTCTTGACCAACCGAGCCATCAACATATTATATATATATATATATATATATATATATATATATATATATATATATATATATATATATATATATATATATATATATATATTTAAATATATATGTATGTTATATTTATCATGGTCACACACGATAAAAATGTATCTCAGTCCTTTTTATTTAAAAAAATGTATCTATATATAATATACAGTATATATATATATATATAATATATATAAATAACTTAATATATATATATATATATTATATATTTCCCAAGAATGGAGGGATAAATGATTGTTATATCGATTTATATATATATATATAATTTAGGAATAATATATAATCTTTTACATATCTTTATAAATGGCAATGGAGACTTTATGTTTACAGAGACACGAAGTGATATAGGCAAGATTTTGACAAAGACATGGGATAAGATTGTCATATACGGAACCAATTATGTGGAGGTCATATAAGAGGTTAAAAGTAGCTGGATGATAAGAAATATATATATACCACGTGGTCTTATATATAGGGATATAGTTTATTATATAGTGAATATCCCTATATGTAACCAGGCCATTTTTAACACTTTTGGCAAGGTGACTGTTGCAACGATCTTTATTCATGACACGGAGGCGATTAATTCTTGTACTAACTGCAAAGTGCTAGTATTTCCATATCAACCTTTTTCTCTCATTGTTATGTAAAGCTTGTGTGTACAATCGATTCGCTTCTTGTTCGTCATATTTTATCGTCACTCATTCTCACCAAATCAACTAAATGGACCATTTAAAGAAAGCAATAGTTTCTTTTGACTGTGTCTTATTATTCAAATAATCCAACAAGAAATGAATAAAACAAAGCTCCAGATGAAGTCAGAAGATTAAATCTCTGCAAAACCTGCTTTTGAAACTAAGCAGGTCTCATTGTTACTTAAATCAATGTTTATTTTTCATTTCGGAAAACAGTCTATGAATGGCGTCAGTCCAATTCTGTCCAGCTGTAGCCAGGTTCGGAAGAATCAAACATGAGAAAACAGCCAAAATATACCTGAAATGCAGAAAGCCAGCAATGGAGTTAAATGGACGAATGATATGGAAAAGCACACGACAAAATTAATATGCTTGTTTCTGTAGAACCTGTCGATCTCAAAAATCTCTACCAGTTCAAAAGTTCTGTTAATGATTAGAAAATCATGGTAAAAAAAGTAAAAAAAAAAAAAGAGATTGCCCTTCCCAATCTGCCGATTCAAAGCAATGTCCTCCCCATTGTTCCGTCTAGAGAACTGCAGTTTTAT
This sequence comes from Macrobrachium rosenbergii, assembly GCF_040412425.1. Lineage (NCBI taxonomy): Eukaryota > Metazoa > Arthropoda > Malacostraca > Decapoda > Palaemonidae > Macrobrachium > Macrobrachium rosenbergii. Next base: position 40,600,157 of record NC_089786.1, on the reverse strand, counting down.
TTTGTTAAAATGAACGATCAAAGGGGTTTTTGGGTCAGATTTGTAATAACGATCAAATCGGCAGAACGACCGATGTCCATAACAGGGATCACCTGACTGGACTTTGTCAATCCAAAGAGTTTTGATGAACACAAAGATTTTGCCTCGGATGTCCTCGGAACGGCTTCCATCTGACTCATACCCCATTTGGTTTTCAAAAAGTCATCGAAGCTATGAGATGCATATATGTTTACCCCTTTTTAAAATTTGATAAAAATCGCCTGAAATATACGAATTTTATACAAAAATAGATATAGGTAACAATCAGATTAATTTATATATATAATTATATATAAATTACTACACAAGGAATATATGTATATATGTATTATATACATATATATATATATATATATATATATATATATATATATATATATATATATATATATATATATATATATATGTATGTGTGTGTGTGTGTGTGTATATATATATATATATATATATATATATATATATATATATATATATATATATATAAATAACATTCTCTAATAAAAGCAAACTAGTTAAAGATAAACCATTAAGGATTAAAATTGTAGGATTGGAAAAAAATTGTTTAATTAACGGTCATCATGCGAAAAATACATCCCAATGCTACTCTAGTATATAAAAATTAATGAAAAGAATCTCCATGACTTGTAAACGAAGTCAAATCCATGCAGAAACCTGAGGAAATGCTTCATATGAGTGCATGCTGTAGTTTTCATATGAATAGAATTACTTCATTAGTGTTCGTCGATGACATTGTGCAAGAGTGTTTTCCTACCTCGAAAATTTTTTATGACGTCATCGTTTCGTCATTGTTTTAATGACGCAAGGTTTCGTAGACGAAAAAGAAAGATGTCCTTTATAAAGCCAGGCCCGGAATCAACAATGGTTTACTGCTTTTCATTTTCAATAAGATTGACTGAATGAATCATGAGGACTTAGTCGGTGTTTGTTTGGACTCGTATAGTGAAGAAGTATCTGAAGCTGTGGAGCTAACAGTCGAGAAATATGTCTGTCCTTAACGAAAAAGAAATTCCGTGGCGCTCAAAAAAGGAAAATAATATTAGACAAATGATGACACTAATTTCAAACATCTCTCCTTCTGGTATTGTGTTTTGTAGAACGAAATGTACCCACGTGCCTTGTATTATCTTTGGTCTTTTGTGTATGGCAAACATGTAAAAACGTTTTACCTCTCTTCGCTCGCGGGCAAGAATCCTTTCCAATTCAAAAGCAAAGCTAACAGAAAAACTTTCTAAAATAAAATAAAATCTAAATAAGGAGGCAACGTAAGTTGTTTCTGCTCGGATGGGCCAACCAAGCAAAAAAGTTCAGACAAAGTTACCGCAGAACAGGCGAGTCTTCTTCAGACCTTCACGAAGAATGAAGTCAGTCAAAACAGAGAATTATTTAAAGATGGTGCGAATTTGTAAGGTTTTCAAGTGGAAATTACAAAACGATAGGAACAAGCTGAAGAAAAGGGCAATGGAATGGTAGAACACTAGCAGTATTATCATGCAAGGAGAAAATTGACTGAGGTCTCTCTCTCTCTCTCTCTCTCTCTCTCTCTCTCTCTCTCTCTCTACCCTGCACGTTAGGGCATGAAAATGAGCTTTTACTCAGAGAAATAATATTGACATATTTGTGTTTCTACGTAGTTTTTGAGAACTCAGAAGAATATTCGTATCTTTACTTTGTTCTCGACTTCTTCTTGAGGTATTCTGTTATCAACATTCTTCTTTTTCATTGCCACCATCTTCACTCATTGCACTCATCATGACCATAATCATCAGCATCATCTTCACCAATGCATCAGTCTATTGTCATCCTCGTTATCTTCGCCGTACTTATTAAAAATAAGGGCTCTATCTCTCACAAGAAATCACTGTTGTTCTTCTTTAAGACTTGGAGAGAAGGGTCTCAAAGTCTTTTTATTACAAATCATATTCTAAGTAGGCTTTCAAGTTCAGTAAAGATAAACCAAAGACAAGGATTTTGGGTGACTGACATGGTGGAATATTTGAATCAAAATCAAAACCAAAACAGAACACGAGACTACAAACACCAACAATCATCGACCATGTCCTGAATCTTCCCCTTTGAACCATTCCCCCAACCCACCATCATCGTGGGTAAAGGAATTATTAAAAATAATGTTTATCGTCACGCCTGACCTTCCACACGTGTGCTAAACTGCTTTACTCATCATGTTGGTTTAATTTTACGAAAGTAATTCATCTTCAAGTGAAGGGAAGAACTGATGTAATGATGTGCACACATCTCTATCTTGTGCATATTGTTTCCATTTTTTTATATTTATATATATATATATATATATATTATTATTATTATTATTATTATTATTATTATTATTATTATTATTATTATTATTATTATTATTATTATATATTATATATAAATAGTATATATTTCAATTTACAAATCATTAATTATTATTATTATTATTATTATTATTATTAAAATTATTATCGCGAAATAATATTCATATAATGCAAATCAAAAAAATCAAATTTTTAAGATTGAATAGTCGTTTGGGATCAATATTTTTGAAGAAAAGCAGAAAACAAAGAAAGACAATTTAAAGATAAAGTGGTCCAAAATTAAGTATACCCGCTCACATAGATGTGAAAATTAAAGCAAACATTGAAACTGTTGGGATATTAGTAAAGAGTCATTCCAATTGTCAATCATGTTGATTTGGTATGTTTTTTTTGACATATGATCAAAATAAAAGCATTCCTTAGAATCAGTGCTGATATTACATCAGAAAAGTAAGAATTCAGAAAAAGTGAGGACATTCTTTTTGCGGACAGCCTTCTCCTCAGGTCAGCTATCTTTATTCATTATACCATTATTCCTGCAATTCACTCCTAGATTCTTTACTCACAAAATTAAAGTACTGAGGACAGAGAAACTGATCTCCATAGGACGAATGAGAAAATTTACATTGAATGAGAAAAGGAAATAAAAATATATATATATATATATATATATATATATATATATATATATATATATATATATATATATATATATATATATATATATATATATATAGATAGATTATAAATATATATACCTACAAATATCCTATATATCTCTCTTTCTATTTACTGGTATTCTTTTTTGTGTCTCAAGTCAGCTTGTTTATTATTGCTCTCTTAAAGTGGAATGAATGATGTAATTCATTATACCATAAAGTCCTTCAATTCTCCTAGATTCTTCTCTCTCAAAGTTTATCTAGTCAGTAAACTGATTCTGGAGTTCATTGAAGTTGAGAAAAGAAAGGCCAGAAAGAAAAACTAAGATATATAGAGGAATTTATTTATGATAGAAATTCATTTCTGGGTATAATATGGTTCGATTCCACAATTAACTGTAGGTCCCGTTGCTAGGTAACCAATTGGTTTAGCCTATTTAAAATATAATCCCTTTTGTGTCTTTGGAGGTTTATTTAGCTCAGTGGTCTGGTTAAACTAAGATGTATAATTAACCTTCTCTCAGCTCAGTGGTCTCTCTCTCTCTCTCTCTCTCTCTCTCTCTCTCTTTGGGCAAAGAAAGGATTTAAAATAAATTAATTTTATATCTAACGGCACCAAGCGTCTTCCGCGAAAGTGGTGGAATTAGTAGCTGTTGATTAAGACGGACATAATTACTCCATTGCCAGACAGACATACAGACGCAAAAAGAGAGAGAGAGAGAGAGAGAGAGAGAGAGAGAGAGAGAGAGAGAAGAGCTCCGAAAAGCAGTTACTGGTATAACTCCTGTTACGTAACTTTTCTGGCGCAAAGAATCGTCTGCCATCCAACATTTAGCGCCGTTATACATCAGCTGCCGTTATCAGTAAGTTGTACAGTACATTAAAAGTTTTGGAGTTACTCAGAATTTTCATTCGCTGTTTTGGCTAGATACACGGAGCTCAGTTGAATGGTTTTCCTACCAAGAAATAATATTACTGAACGTAAGAAAAGATTTGGAATTCTCTATGATCATTAATGCAAGAATCTTCCAGAACAGAGAATAATAATCTTAATTACATCAGAAATTCGTCAAAATATTTGTTCGGAAGATGAATAACATTTAACTAAAATTATTATTCTTTCATTACGGTGTTAAACTTCCAATTGTAAAATCAATAGTTGAAGTGACTGTGATCTAACAATTACTGCCATGGGTATCCTAGTAAATCAAGGATTTCATTACAAAGTATAGAACTCGGTTTATTAATTACAAATGTATATTTAAAAGGCTTAACGATACGTGGAGCTTACGCACTTCCATAAAAGATATAATAAGCTAGGGCAACTTATTTGTGCTTAATTAGAAATCTATTCAACTCACAGCAGTTTCAGATGGGTAGTGGCTCTCAAGAACTGATCGGTGAAACCCTCTACAACCTATTTCATACTGATGATAATAATAATTACTGACGTGGAAAAAATCATAGGTGTAAAATTATGCAAACTAATCGATATTGTAGATTTAATAATGAAATAATTTTAGATAATTTTTCATGACTACATTAATGATATTTGTTAAATGTGACTTAGTCATAATTAAATGAGTTATTCATGACTCTTTCCCTTTCTGTTTGTTTAGGGTCTTCACTTACAGTTTGTTATTACCAACTTTGGTACTTAAAATATATATAATTTTTGATGGGGGGAGTGGCTCTTGGGTCTTGGAAAGGGGTCCCTTATCGGTTACCGAAAAATATTCACTAAATTTTTGATAATGCAAAGATAGTTGTTGATGAATTTTACAGAATCCTATAAAACTGATTTACTACAAATGAGTAATCTTGCTGATGCTGTATAATTTATTCCATTCTTCTTCCGTTCTATACGCAAGATTTCATCGTGTCCTTTTTCTCTTTAAATAATCCGAAGCAGACGGTCAAGTGAAGAGGAAAACTTCAAAATTCTTATTTATCACTTGGTATCAGTCATATTTAAAATGATTACTTCATCAGCTTATCCGACAAATGAAAAAGCATCCTCGAGAGGACTCTGTCACTAGAAGACATATCTTAATATTTCAACTTCACAAACAGATTCGCACACACATTCACACACACTTGCACACATATTATATATATATATATATATATATATATATATATATATATATATATATATATATATATATATATATATATATATATAAGATAATGTAAGCAGTCAGAATGTAGGGACATTTAGTCCCTCCAGGAGCAGATGAAATGTCGGTAAATGGTTACAACATAAATGTTTAAATAGTGTTTTATATATATTTATCTTCATATTGTACTGTTGATTGCATATAAACACACACACACACACACATTATATGTATATATATATATATATATATATATATATATATATATATATATATATATATATATATATGTGTGTATATATATATATATATATATATATATGTGTATGTATATATGTGTGTATATATATATATAAATATATATATATGTTTTTGTGTGTTTATCTTTATATATATATATATAAAAACATATATACACATACACATACATATATATATATATATATATATATATATATATATATAAATATATATATATATATATATATATATATATATATATATATATATATATATATATATATATATATATATATATATATATATCAAATTGGGAGAAGGACAGGGTAGTAGAAACCAGATGACTTTATTACAGTCGCCGACGTTTCTGTACCATAACTGGCCCATTTTCAAGGCTAAGAGACAAACAGATATACTGTGCATATATTAAAATGACCCAGAAAAAGAATTAAATATTATAATTGCCGTATAAAGATCAAAATTGATAAGTAAGTACCGAAATATAGACGATAAGGTAAACCTAAATTTCATGCAGAAAGATAGTGGAGTGGCACCTGGGGTTCTAGGAACATACAGGACAGGTGTAGAGGCGTGGCAGAGGACTGGGAGTTTAACTTCGGAACAATCTGTTTGAAAAATAATGTTTCCAGAACCGTCAAAATTTGGTCATTTGAGGTTCTACTCAATATCTCAAAATCATCATATTTTATATTACGTTTACATTTAAGTGTACGGTCCCGTATGTCAGAGAATTCAGGGTACGATAGTTTAACCCCTGTTCTGTAGCTACAGAATGATGAGAGTTTATTCTCACCTTCAGCAACCTCCGTGTGCAACCGACAAATGTCCCCAGGTCACGTCTGGGGCAACTGAATTTGTACATTACATCGGAGGTCATTAGAGAGCTTAGCTCTTCCTTGTACTTCAGTAGAGAGCCAAGCGTACAATTCTTCATAAAAAGACTTCTTATGTATTAGTGGAAGACTAACACACACACACACACGCACACACACAAAGGCAGTTTTGGAACAGTAGGTACAGTGAATTTTGGAATGAAAACTTTGTTTAAAAATTTGTTAACGTTCCTGTAAAATAGCTTAAAATCAAACATTTAACCTTTCGTTATTCTTGAAAGGGGAGTGATGACTGTAGTTACATAGGTGAAACTTTGGAAATTTTGTTTCCACCATCAGATCCAATTCCGTTTCCAATTCTACAGTTAAGCTTTCGAAATTGCTAAAGTTTCCACGGTCCAGATCAGGAGAAGAATAAAGAGAGCATTAATTTCTTGGAACTGTTTTATTTCTAATCCTCATGGAAAATTATTTTTGGAGATTCCTTTTTTTGCGTTAATTTATATAATAGAGCTATTGCATAACAATGTTTTGAAGTAGAATTTTAATCTTTTACTAAAATGAAACTAAGTTCTGACATGGACTTAAGAACCTGGTAATTTATCTTCGCTGCAAAAACCTCATAAGAAATTAGGTAAATTGCCGTTAACTAGTTGGGAGTTAAATTTCAGTCTTTAATCGAAAAGTCTGGTTTTTCAAACCACGTGCCTAACACCGTATCAAAGTCAGAATTTTTATCTACATTTATTTTTCAGTTCTCTTACCGGAAACACTGTCTCGACAGCTTGAACATGCCCAGAGATCAAAAGAGATGCAGGAAATTAAATCTGCCTTCGAATTATACTCAATGAGACATTTATTTTAATTTATGTGTAATCAGGCTTGATGTAACGACGCATTCATTGAGAGGAAGGGGTGGAAGGAGGGAGGGGAGACAGCTTAGGCTAACTACTGCTCTGCTGCTGAAGAGTCAACCAAACTCTGAGCTGTACAACGGGTGTCCTTAAGATCGAGAATCATTACTTGGCCATGTTGACACTTAGCATAATATTAATAAGAGCAGACGTTGGGTTATGACAAGTAGCCCTTATACACAAGACAAATTCTGATGTGCGACACGCTCTGATCTTGATGAGAAAGCAGATGAAGACTCGCGAGGAGATAGTAGAAATAACACTTTAAAAATGAATGCTGAGGACTTTTGAGAGGAATTTCGCTTAGCGAAAGCGACACATTCATTCAAGACCAAGGAAGACTCATTTGGGTTCTCCATATGGGTATTAGACAAGGAAGCTCAATTAGAAATGATATAGCTTAGATAAGGATAAAGATCATTCACTTACAAACACACACATACACTTGTATATATAATATATATATATATATATATATATATATATATATATATATATATATATATATATATATATATATATATATATATATATATATATATATATATATATATATATATATATATATTTATATATAAGCCTTTCAACATTTCATTTTCTTAAAATCTATTGATTGTTGGAGAAAAGAATTTAGAAGATTAATTAAGCAAAAAATATGACAGTTTCCATATTCTCCGATGTTGAAATATTAATTAACTCATAACATGAGGAAAATGTACACGATGATTATTTGTGACAATAAATATTTAAAAAACATAGAAAAAGCATTTGCCTCAATGTTATTCCAGATACTTAGTTTTTTTTTTGGGGGGAACGAATTAAAAAAGTTTATAACATGTTAAATATTTGAGACACTGATATGTTTCCAATAATAATTATAAAAATATTCATAAAGACAGTTGAGCACGCTTATATCAATAGATTACGAGAGTACTAAGAATGAGAGAGAGAGAGAAGAGAGGAAAGTCTGCCGTCTGAATAAATAGCCGCCCTCATATTAGCCTGCCCTTCGGCGTGTAAAACGATCCTGCGATTTCATTTGGTCTGTCCGAAGGGATTGCTAGATACCATCATGCAATTCTCTTTCTCTCTCTCTCTCTCAAGATCTCTTTTCTATCATCTAGTAGTAGTTTCCAGATAATAAACTTTTACTCATCAACGAGCTTTAAACGTTTTACAATGCCTATCATCAAGTAGTTGAAGTTTTTCAATGTGTAAAATTTTTATTCCATATCAGTTGTATATATATATATATATATATATATATATATATATATATATATATATATATATATATATATATATATATATATATATATATATATATATATATATATATATATATAAGTAAACTTAAAGTGACTCTTTCTTGAGAAGGGGAATTTTTTACATAATTTTATCAATAGTCGTATAATATATATATAGACAGTCTCAGGTGTTTGTAGAATAAAACAACCGTGTAGTGCGTGATTATGACGGGCGATTTGTTGAACCTCACTTGCTGGCTGTACTGTAGTCCTAGTTCTTGTCCTTCGCTGGTTCGGACACGAGACGACGAACACACACCTCGGTAATATATGAAATATACATCACACATGATATTGTTAGCTACTTACTATATATGAATCACTGTGATGTGATGTCATATATATATATATATATATATATATATATATATATATATATATATATATATATATATATATATATATATATATATATATATATATATATATATATATATATATATATATATATATATATAATCTTCAACGACTGTTTTCTTCTTTTACATAATTTTATCAATAGGCGTAAAAATATAGTACACAAATAATACGTATTATGAAGCGTTGAAAAGCACAGCGGTATTATTAATGCACACACACACATATATATATATATATATATATATGTATATATATATATATATATATATATATATATATATATATATATATATATAGATAGATAGATAGATAGATAGATAGATATACATGTGTATTAATCGAGATTTGATATGAACTCTGCTGTACATATCCCTGTCGAATCCCGCGAGGTGACGATGCACTTATCAGTTATAAGTCCCTTTGGTGTAAGTTATTCTCAACGCATTTGACGGCTGTAAGAGGCAGAACCAGGATCAGAAAACAGTATCTTTGAATCGTCACTAGACCCGAAAATAAAGTATCCTTTAACTTCTGATCGGAATCAGAAGGAAAATCCAACTATTTGATCTGAATTTTATTTATTTATTTTTTTACTGCATCTTGATGTGAGGAAGTTTCATATAAAGCCATCTTGTTCCGAAAAGTGTCTCTGACTTTTATAGGAATCAATCTTTCTTGAATTAATTCCCAAATCATTTTGATGAACGACAAAGGTACTGAAATTGAATAAGCTCAAAAGGTGTTGGGATTATCGTCAAGATATAAGCAATGTGATTCTGTCAAAAAGGGATTTAAATATTAAGCAATTATTATTAATTATTATTATTATTATTATTATTATTATTATTATTTAATTTTATTATTATATTTTCAATATTATCATTAAATGCAGTCATCTGAACCTTTTTGTTTAGATTTTATAGCCGTTACATTTGAACGAAATTTAAACAATCGAATGGAAGGCCAGCTAGGAAATTAAGCCCGCAATCTGAGTTTCAAGTTAATAAAATTGATCTCTGACCAACTCATAAATCCTCGTGGAATGAGATTGAAGGACTGCATGGCATGCTACAGAAAAATCAGGACAGAGCGAAAGATAACTTTTTTTAGGTAAATTAAAATGGAAATTTGCTATAATCGCAGGTGAAGTAATTACCTTGGGTAAAAGTTGGAGCAGTCCAGAATTAATTACCATTTACGAAAGTATGTGGATTTTAGGTTTGCGTTCCTTCAAAACTAAATTTCAACTAAACTTTTTTAATCTTCTCATATATTAATGAAAGCAAAAATACGGCAATTATGATTAATAGGCAATTTATATAGCAAGATTTTCTACGTTTAACGAGAGGTATATAAAACCTACTTTTAAACAGTTGGATGCAGTAAACTACGCACCATTCTTGTATTGGTATATTCAGTACTAATCCATGAAAATTGTTATATGTAATAATCTAAAGATTTTCCGAGACCGAAATGTAAATATATTATGTATAAGATTATAAGTATATGCATTTAAACAATCATTATGTTTGTATAAAAAATTATAATAGTGGCATTTTATTATATAAAAATATATTTTAATTTCACGGTTTCTGTAACGAAAGTCGAAAGGAAAGGCTCCAAAAGAAAATGAGGAGATTTGCAAAAGCAAGTATTACACAGGACATCGAAGGCTGAGAAGTTTTCTCCACGAGGGTTCTGATAAAAAAGAAATCTAAGGTTTGTTACTACACAGATTCCACCCCACCCTACTCTCCCTCTCTCTAACCTCTCTCTCTCTCTCTCTCTCTCTCTCTCTCTCTCGTTCATGGGCGAAAGTTAATTTCTGCTGCAATTTGAAGCTCCTAGTCCATCACAATAAAAAGTGGCTATATTTTTCTCTCCGCAACCTTTTTATTACTAAATAAGACTAATACTGAGCAACAGAGTGTTCTGTTTTGATTTTTACTGACTGGTAGATTTTGGCTGAAAGAATAGCTGTGTTTTATTCATGTTTTATGACTTTTTAATAGTCTTATCCCTTTTATGTTTTTGAAAGCAATAAACAAAAGGAAACCTGAGATATTTAAACCCATTAAAACGCTGCGTTGCAATATTCTTTGTACAATATACTTTTCTGATCTCATGAAATAATAAATGAAAAGATGGAGGTGCAATCCTGTCTGTCTGAGTGCATGAATAGATATATGTGTGCTTGTTTGTGTGTGTGAATTGAGAAGAAAGCGGAACTTTTTTTCAAGTCAGATACCATACCAAATCCTATTAAGTGTGAAATAACCATCAAGCTTTATTAGGTGGACTCTCAGGGCAGACAGAGTCAGGACCATCTAGGGAGGAAAAGGATAGTAAATTTGTTCAGTTAGTGGAACTTCCCACAACGCATACGCCCCTGACACTTAATCTTCAGCATATTTCGGACATGCATGCTTTAAATAGGGCAGAAGCAGACGAACAGAGAGGATTCATGTATAATGATATAAAATGGACAATTAACTAACAATATGGAAGCAGAGCTAATTTTCTACTGTTCAAAGAATCGGAATTTTTGGTGAATATCCTAAGGAGGTTTGTGACTATAGTGCGCCTTCCACGGCCCATCGTAAATTAGTTATCAAATGCTTTTTTTTTCGGTCCTTCTTCGTCTCTAGCTACACTGCCTATCTTCTTATATTTTTATCAGCTGGCGTCTCCCGAACAAGCTGTCCAGTTTTTTAGGCAGCTTCATATTTGCCTGATCATTTGCAATAAATTCTTCTTCTAGTGTTGTTAGAGTCAGGAAACGTGACGCAGCTGCCTTGCTAAACAATTTAAGATAACAAATAATAATGCTCTCCGAATATCAGGTCTTCATCATTCGTGAAATGACGGTTCGATAACTGTTATGTTTCTCAGGAACTCTTCTTTCACCTTCAGTTTTCCCTGAATCTTACAAGCCTGCGTTCTTCAGAAGAAAAGCGTGTTGCTTCATTCAATATCAAGACCCGTCCTCTATTCTTACCTCATTCTTTCATTTCTATCGCGGCTGGGCTACTTCCGGGTATTAGGCTTGGATACTGGCCAAAATATTTCAAATAAAAAATCATAACCCATAAACTTTTATATCGATTAGCGTTTCTAAACAGTGCACACAAATCATCAAAACTTGATGACCTTTTTTTAATGAGAGGTTGCCGCACTTTTTCGGACATTTTTTTTTTTTTTTATAAAAATGAAGAAAAAATATTTATAAAATTCAAACCTGGCTGGAATGCTGAAAGTGAGGGTGTGTATATTCTATGCATAAATACATACATACACGCATGCATAAAAGAATGATTACAATTTGGTTAATATATCTCAATGTTTGCACTTTGAACAAGTTTCAGTATAATACGATGATTAAAACGAGGGAACATGCCATTCTGACGAGCAACTTAAGCCCACAGATCTATTTCCTTATAAAAAATATGATCACCTTTTGACTTTCCTATAAAGAGTGGAAGGACATCAGCCTTTTGCTATCTGCGATCTGCTCCTGTGAAACTCCACAACTCTTAGGAGGACGCAGGTTGCTTTCCATTAAGAAACCGCGGCTCTGAGAGGCTGTTGACATTGTCTTTAGTGGCGATGTTTAGTTTGCCTCTTTGTTTTTCTTCTCGTTATCGCCCTCCTGTTCCAGTTTCCTTTTGTAGCAGACTACACCTGGTCTTGTTTTATTTTACTTTCGTTTCATCTTACTTATTTCACACCCACGAAAATCTGCACAGGAATTAGTCTTTATAGTTTATAGAGTTTTCCTTGTATGTTGATCAATAAGAAGTGTGCACTCACAGCCTCTGATGTGACAGCTACTTTTCAAATCATCAGTTAGGGAGATGTCGATGTATTTCTACTGAATGATAAGAAGAAAAACAGATTTCAATTTATTTGTTTCAGATATGAAGTTTTGAGGGTCAGAGGAGAAAAGTTAGCAAATAGAGCATGTTATTGTGTTTGCAAATATTAATCGCTTAGCTGGTACAAAGAAAAGTCGCTGAAAAACACCGAAAATCTGAGACTCGGAAATGACTGAATTTTATAAAAGCACCATAATTCATAGTTTCGAGACATGCAGTGGTACAGGAAGTGGAGAGGAGGTCTCGAAACTATTTTTGAAATAGAATCATCCAGTAAGGTTCAAATTTTGATCCTTTGTAATGACTTAATAGTTAAATGATTTTTGTTAATATTAAGAGTTGATAAAAAAAGAACCATAAAGAAAAGTAGTGAAAATCAAATGGCACTGATTTTTAGTAATTACTGGAGGAGTGGAAAGCACTTCACTAAGGGGCCATTAATAATTTCATTGGACATGTAAACATTTAATGATTGGAAGTTATTCTTAGAGCCTGAATAAACTGTTATTTTGGATAAATGAATAACTACAAATTTATTAATATCCGAAAACCAGTGATGAAAACTGATGCATTTCGTAGACATTATGGGAAATTATTAGATTAGTAAAACGGGAAAATATTAACATAAATATTGATTAATTGCAATTGCAGGTAATTATCAAAAATCTTCAGATAGATGAAATCAGTAGATAATGATAACGTTGGCATCAAGAAAATAATGGGAAATACGAGGCGTACAAAACCTAAATACATAATGTGTAACAAGGGTAGAAATATGAATTAGTCAGTCGCTGTGACAGAACCGTTTCACTAAATCTTGTCCGATAATTATGTGGAATTGAGCAACGTTAGTTGACTATCAACAAAAACCAAATAGAGGCCTGTAGCAAATTATGTCGCACTATATCTTTCAGACATAGACATGAGACTACCAACTTCCCTGCAACAGGCCCAAGGAGACTGGAGTGAGCAGTGCTGACTCATAATGGGGACCAAAACACCAACGTCGCGAGGAATAAAAAGTCTGAAGGGGTAAAGATTTCAGAACGATAATAAGAAGTAAAAAAATATGCAAGTTAATTCGGCACAATCGAGTTTTCTGTACAGTGTATAATGTGCTGTATGGAACTTTCCAGCTACAGTCCGGTGGTGGCTTGTGTTATTTGGGTATCTATAGCGGTGCCAAGTACGATTATGATTAAATTTAACCTTAAATGAAGTAAAACTACTGAGGCTAGAAGGGCTGCTATTTGGTATGTTTTGATGATTTGAGGTGGATGATCAACATACAAAATTTTGGCCCTCTAGCCTCAGTAATTTAAGACCTAAAGACGAACAGAAAAAATGCGGACAGAAAAAGTGCGGACGGGACAGACAAAGCCATCTCAATAGTTTTCTTTTACGGAAAACTAAAATTAAAATATTTAAAACAAAATCCAGGAAACTTCGAAATTGTTGGACGAATAATTGATTAGTAAACGCCATGGATAAAAAAAAATTTAATGAAGGCCTTTGATGGTCATGAATCAAAATTAATTAATGAAGACAAATATATATGCGAATCAAAGGGGGAATAGAAGTTTCTGGACATCAAGTCGACATAGATAAATTTTGTCAGTACGTAAAGAATATTTCAGGATTGAATTCGTCGGTGTGTAGATTGTATAACAACTGAAGTAACAATCCATTTTACTATAATTATGCGATTGCCACACATAATGTATGCTCCATGAGGGAAGATGTCAACAGCAGGTAACCATTTCTACAGAACCAGAAAGGCAGATAGTGTTCATTGGGAGGAAAACTCAAGCTCATCGGCTTTAAAGGTGATTATCAGCATAGAGTCAAATTCCAACTAATTTTTCTCTTATAAATGTCTAGTGGTGACCAATGGCTGCCAGAGGTGTTCACCATATAATGAAAGTCTGAGCTGGAGCAAACCGACAACTGAGTCAGTACAATTGTCTCTTCATTTTTCCTTATTAGTAACAAGGTTAATCAAACTTTCTAAGCAGCTTCTTGCTTTTTTATGTATGTATGTTTGTGTGTGTGTGTGTATATATATATATATATATATATATATATATATATATATATATATATATATATATATATATATATATATATATATATATATATATATATATATATATATATATATATATATATATATATATTATTTCTGAATTTCGAGTATGCTCAACACTAGTCAGGTCACAAAGAAATTCTTGACATGAATGTTTTGTGAATAATGTGTTCAAATGGTGTGGCCCTTCATCTCTAATTTACATTATGTGTAACTACAATGTTGTTGGCCTGAGGCATGTTAAAAGTTCTGACAGAGTTCAATTCTCC
>NC_089786.1:40580341-40584598 GCF_040412425.1 Macrobrachium rosenbergii | reverse complement strand
TAAATTGCGCTATGATGTCATGGTCCTCCCTGATCCAAACCTTTGAACAACAATTTTCCTTGAAGTCGGAAGAAAAATTCACAAACTCTTGACAACGTAAATAATTCACTAAATTCTTTTGCTCAACAAAAGTCGCTGAGTGAAATGGAAAATGTCAGGGGAAACGGATTTATAAAGCTTTTTTTATACCTAAAGTGAAATGTTTCCGTGGGACGAAATTATGATGAGAGAGACCGACCGAATGGAATGCTGCCTTGATGATTATCACTCTGCGTCGTGTGGGAAAACGAGGCTGGGTTTCTTTGGGCGTTCGATTTTTTATCTGTTCGTCTCTACCGACTTTGCAAAAGTTCTTACATTACATGCTGAGTTATCAAAATACGTGATTGACAGGGTTTATAATAAAATTACTAATTTCGTAATATATTTATATATATATATATATATATATATATATATATATATATATATATATATATATATATATATATATATATATATATATATATATATATATGTGTAAATATATATATATATATATACATATATATATATATATATATATATATATATATATATATATATATATATATATATATATATATATAGCCTATATATATATATATATATATATATATATATATATATATATATATATATATATATATATATATGCGGGCCTCTCGGTTGGTAGAGCGGCAACCACAGACTTCATAGAAGCCTGGCGGGGGTTCAATCCCGCAACTGACCAGTCAGAGGTAGACACTTTGCTATCCGCGTAGACACCCCGGGATTACGTGATGTAATCGCGGATAGGTTTGCTGAAAGCAAATGGTGTTACAGACTAATACACACATAAACAAAGCCACCCAACATCTTCTAAAAACAGACACTTGCCACGTCTCGAACTGTCGGCTATCCGCCCAGTTCTCCTCGTGCTGCTGGGAGAAAGGGAGCGGGGATCCGGTAATACATGTACACATTCGTTACCGGGGTCTAAGCGATGTCAGGCAGGGCAGACAGCCGATCGAGGCTACATGGTCTACCCCGCCGCCAAATCAAAGTCCTTCAAAGAAGGCATCGCTTACCCCATATAAAAATGGAATAAAAACACGTTAAAACGAAGAAGAAGAAGATATATATATATATATATATATATATATATATATATATATATATATATATATATATATATATATATATATATATATATATATATATATATATATATATTTGTAAAACATCAGTTCCTTTAATGTTTCAGACAAAATGTATTTGGTAATATAAAGCGGTATCTGGCAACCATTCGGCAGGCGGCGCAGGCGCATACACTTCTATTCATTGCATGGATGATGTTCCATGGTGACAGTGACAGTTTCTCAGGCCCTCAGTTAAGGGTTGTCCGGGGGCAAGAGCCTGTGCTAGCACGAGGCTAGCTTATCCAAGGTCCAGAAAGACCGTGGCTTAATATAGTAGTATATTGAAGTAGTTTGACCAGACCACTGAGCTGACTTTCAGCTCTTATAGGGCTGGCCGTGGATTAATATAAAACAAACGAACATGAGCGGCAATAAGTATCCTTGTAGCAGAGCTAAATAACAATATTTAAAGGAAATTAGAATGATTATCGTTCTTTTGTTCCTTATCTTTTTTAGATCTGTGGTATTAATTTTTTCTTGTCTCAGCTTACACCATTTTTTTTTTTTTTACTAAAGAGGGTTTTGTTTCAAAACTCAAGATTGTAGGGCTTTATGTTTTTCATATACAGCAAAACACAAAACTATTTATTACATTTTGTTTATTTGTCATAACCAAAATATAGAAAGATGTTGAATATCAACCTATAAATATTTGGCTAGGCCTGATGATCCCACAAGATGCAGTACGATTTTTGTTAATAAGCATTTGCGTGCTCTTAGATTTTTATGATCGATAATGTATTCTTTTCCAGTCATTATGAAAATATATAATTGATCAGTACAGTGCTGAATGGCCACCTAGAATTGTCTATTTGGCCTAATTGTGAACCCTTATACTTGACGACTACATTATTCATTCCTTGAGATAAAAATTTTTATACTTTTCATGGTGAAGTAAAACAGTAAAACAAAAATAGTGTATTTCCTTGTATCAGTAACATCAGTAATGGTTGGTAGGTAATACTGACTGTGAGTAAGGAGTCGAACTGAAATGTGACATCAAAATGCGTCACATAGTAGAAAAATAATTTATAAAACTTAAATAAATTCTCTCGAATGCAATTCAAGATCATCAAAAGATAAGTTATTAGATGCTTTCAAACATAAAGGAAAAACAGCCGCAAATGATGTTTATCCCATATATTAAGTGAAAGTGTTTTTCTGGCTAGTTTCAGTACATAAATTCTATTCACATGCTGTTATAGAATTCTACTCCAAAAAAACATCAATAACTCTGTTAACACTTCTCGTTTCCAGCCACGATTCATCCTAGGCCAATATGACTACCACAAAGCCATTCATTTGCCAACCGAATGTCATACTTCAGTGCATTCCAGCATCCTTCAGTCAAGGAAATATTTCGTTTAATTAAAAAGGAAATTTTAAATTATATAATATTTTTTTTATAATTATTACCAATTTGCTAACTTAAAATAATATTCTTTCTTTCAAACAGATGACAATCTGATAACATGAGATATGCCAAACTCTACCTACTTGTAGTATAGATAATACTCTGAAAAATACGGTTGGTAGGACTTTTCATATCGAAACATAATGAAGTATTTCGTAATGATTCAGATAAAATACTTAAAACCCACATAAAACAATTTGTTTTTTTGCACTTCTTTTGTTGATTCTACTTTTCATATTATGGAAAAAATTCAAACTAATTAATATACGGACACATAAAACACAGAAATAGGATCTGAACGATATATTTCATAACGTGATGCAGTATTAAGTATCGTGATTGCACTACATTTGCCTCCACCCCACACACTTTGCAGGTGCATATTTTGTAAGCCCAATGTCTCGCCGATGTATTGTGTTTACCAAACAACTTCCCGAGCTGGGATCCCTGTTGCGGGGAGGATCTGGGATTTCGTGACGCGGCGTTCATCTTTATAGCTTTGTTTTCGATCGTGCTGTTATGGAGACGAATTCTTTTGGATTCTTTCGAATGTGACAAGAACTGGTAAAGGGTTCGTTCCTAATTTCAACTTTTGAATTTGGCTTCAGTGTTCCCCTACACCTCTTCTCTCTCTCTCTCTCTCTCTCTCTCTCTCTCTCTCTCTAGGGCATACCACCGCCCACCCCCCCTGATTCAAATAGCTATCTTCTTGTTGTCTTTTTTTAGACTAAGGTTAAGGAATTTGTTATAGTTGAATGTTCCCTTTGCATGCAGATGCGCGCAATATCTGTTGAGCGATATTAGGTACTGTATAAAATATAAAAATAAGCATCAATTTGCTGATACACATCAATGTAAAATTTATTATATAAATTTCTTAGCAGATTAAAGAAAACAACAATGAAATCCTACGATTTTGGTGTTCCCTTGGTTTTGGAAACAAATCTAGTCTACTGTATATGTGGAAATTTTAACTGTCAGGCAGCCGAATCCCCCCAAAATTACTGATATCATTCTGTTGAGTTACAGTACTGTATCAAGAAAAGTTGATGAAATGGCAAAGTAGTCGAAAACCAACTAGTTGCACTTTTCTAAGTAAAGAATTTCACATAATGAATTGATGAATCCCTTTGCGTGACAATCAAGTCCTTCATACAGAAAGAGATGGCTTTCCAGGGCAATTGACTGCATCCCACCTTTGAGGTTTGGGACAGTGTTGTAACATTTATGAATAGACATATGAATAAGTCGTGGCTACCAACTTCGACATATTCTATTTTTCAGGTAAATTAGAGAAATTAAATTGGATGAGCAAAAGCTACAAGATGATATAGTTGCAAATTACTTTCCTTGGAAACCTTAACTGAATCGCTTGAAGAAATTGAATAATGATATTGAAATATGGTTTAAAGGTTAATGGAAATGAGCATTCCACGCTGGGAATGAAATACACTAGATATGATACAACACACACTTTTACACACACACACACACACACACATATATATATATATATATATATATATATATATATATATATATATATATATATATATATATATATATATATGTGTGTGTGTGTGTGTGTGTGTGTGTGTGTCTTATGTGTGTGTGTGCCTGTGTGTGTCTGTGTTTATATTAATT
>NC_089786.1:40557841-40577841 GCF_040412425.1 Macrobrachium rosenbergii | reverse complement strand
TCAGTTGATTACATGTATACATATACACACAATATAATATATATATATATATATATATATATATATATATATATATATATATATATATATATATATATATATATATATATATGTGTGTGTGTGTGTGTGTGTGTGTGTGTGTGTGTGTGTGTGTGTGTGTGTGTGTGTGTGTGTATGTATGTATGTATACGTGTGTGTGTGTTTGAGTTCATATAGCATTTTATTAGTACTGCTCTTATATGCTGGTATTGG
Organism: Macrobrachium rosenbergii; assembly: GCF_040412425.1. Classification (NCBI taxonomy): domain Eukaryota; kingdom Metazoa; phylum Arthropoda; class Malacostraca; order Decapoda; family Palaemonidae; genus Macrobrachium; species Macrobrachium rosenbergii. Next base: position 40,577,589 of record NC_089786.1, on the reverse strand, counting down.
AACCTATTAATAGTTGAAAAATACGTCTTTTTGTGATGTCCACTAATGGAACAGAATTTGCTTACGTCAAAAAATTCTTTTAAGGTGAACGGTCACAGTGTAGACTAAAACAGAGTATTTAACAGACCTCACGTTCATATGTCTATCTTTGGTTTATGAATTGGGGAAAATTCGCCAACTTGTTCGTTGCAGCCTGCCGGGAAAAAACCTCAGTTACGGGTATCCATAGGTTCCAATTTCCTTTATGACTTTTCATTATTTTATATATTCAGTTATTCACTTTATTTCATCTTTTTGAAATATATTTCTTTCACTTTGCAAGCGTTGCTTCACTTTCTCATTAAAGTTTCTTTCTTATTTCCTTTTCATCAACGAACTGTTTCCCCAAAACATTTCCTTTCACATTCATTAATTTCTATGCAAAATGCCCCTTTTCTCTCGGATTGACGATTACTAATTTCCATCTTGTCAATATAATTTTATTTCTAGTTATCAAAACTTCTCTAGCTATTATTTTTCTTCATTCAGACTTCTCTTACTAGCATTTTTAAAATCTTTTTTCCTCTTTTCTCCACCCATCATCATTGTCACATTTCCTTCCAGTTACCAGGTACTACAGTATTTTTACCGTACTAGTTCTTTTATAATTCCTCTTTCGTCGCACCGATCTGTTTTCAACTTATACCATCATTTTACATTACTTAAGATTCTTTGCAGCGTGCCTTCGGCCCCTACCTGCAACCCCTTTCGTTCCTTTTACTGTACCTCCTTTCATATTCTCTTTCTTCCATCTTACTTTCCACCCTCTCCTAACAATTGATTCATAGTGCAACTGCTAGGCTTTCTTCCTGTTACACATTTCAAACCTTTACAGTCAATTTCCGTGTCAGCGCTGAATGACCTCATAGGTCCCAGTGCTTGGCCTTTGGCCTAAATTCTATATTCAATTCGATTAAATTCACCATAAAACGCGGACTTTCGAAGTCAGATGTTGAACCCTGATAACCGACTAAGACCTCCGGAGTCACTTTTTAATATGCTACTGCAAGTGTCTCCGAACTCACCTATTGACACTTGAAAAATGAGACTTCTTGGGTTGTAACTAATTGTTACCTCTGTAGATCTGGAATGGTTATTTCACCCTCTGCCTTCGTTTTCTGTCGTGGCATCAACTAAGTACCGACTGACTGCTCAGCCCATAACTAATTCAGGTGTAGCTTAGATAGGAGGTGTTCATTTCGAGGTCCTTATTGTTCACTTGATGGGTTTACAATTAGCGTATGTTTTATGATGAATTTGATAATTAAAAGAAATGAACATTCTCAGTGAACTGATTTGATGGGTAAATCACTTTCAAAGCATGCTTCCATAAAAAAAATGCTGAATTCTTCGAAAAAAATACGTAAGATACTGAAGGATGATGAGAGCAAATATAACAGAAAGAAAAAATAGGGGAAAAAAAATACTTTGACCGCGTTCTCAGGTCGTCAACCAACGCAAAATATGTCTTGCTTTTTATTTACATTCTATACATTTAACACATGTATGAAGAGTAAACGGTACTGGAGATAAAAAGTATATAAAACCAAGGGATATGAAGTTCGACTGATGTAACTGCGAAAGAGGTGAAGGACACTGAAATTCACTGAAAGCATAGAAGAAAGAAATAGTTAGAGGTATTCCAGTCGCTGTTAATTAAATCACGAAATCCATGAGTGCAATTTTGATTACTTTTATTGGGGTAATAGAAGGTGGGTACGAATATAATTGATTTTAGGGCAACCCGGTGAAAACAGAAAGGAGTTTTGTGGGAGAGGATGAGTTCACAAATTTCCCATTTAAATAAAAATAAATGCAAAAGACTACGACCTACACGCAGAGAGAAAACAGCTGAAGGGACTGTTTCGGGTTCAAGACACCACATACAAAAGAACCTTCAACGAAAGATTCCAAAAATTTAACGTTGGATCACTTTGTCAGCAGTGGTACTTGAGGTACAGGCTCCTGGGAAGGAGGGATAAAATGATTACAGAATAGGAAAATGGTATGACAGATTAATGAAGGAAAGCGGAGAAATACCCGTGAAAGGCATACAAGGTTATTATGTAGATTTATGCAAGAGGAAAAATAGGGTGATGAAGGACGAATGTGAGCGTCAAAGATACAGAAGACATAACAACAAACAAAGGAAACTTTTCCAGCCCATAAACGAAAACTTTCGCTGCGTAACAAATTTAATTTTTGTTTATTTGGTCCTGACTCCATTTGTGGTTGCCAAGTTTCGTTTACTGTTAGAATGATTTCCATCACCTTTCCATCAACTGGAAAAAAAAGCAAGTGATCTTTTCCATGCAATGAATTTTGGTTTTCGATGAATCAATATCTGCGAGAAACAACGAAGCAATGCTTGGAAAAAGCGGAGCTCTGCTTTTGTTGATCATTTTGGTTCTTTCGCCAAAAGCTTAGTGGTGTTGTTGTACATTAGGAGAACACTTCAGGAGGAAAAACAAGAAGAAAAGGAGGAGGAAGAGGAAAATTAAAGGGAACAAAGACAACAGAAAAAGACTGAGCTGGATGTAGGATCAAGAGAGAGAGAGAGAGAGAGCATGTGGATACTGCAAGCAAATAAACTAGCTGATGTTTACAGCAACAGAAAGAGGATAGAACCTTGAAACATGAAATGATGACGGATCTGTTTCATCAGTCTGATCAAATTGATCCCTGAGAAAAAGTGGTGACGCCCTCAAATTAATTTTGAGGGAGCCACCTGGCGGTGTTATATGGGTTCCTATGAGAGAGAGAGAGAGAGAGAGAGAGAGAGAGAGAGAGAGAGAGAGAGAGAGAAAGAGAGCAATTGTCTTCCCATGCTAGTTGTCATGGTACAGTCCTGCCAAGAGATAGACAGAATCTCCAAATGTATGAGGATAATATTCTCCAACCGAGCAGATTACGCCAGGGAAAAGCTTCAGTAAATTAAATTAGCAGAAATAAACAAATAGACAACAAAAATATAAACAAAACAACATGTTATAAAAACAAAAGACAGGAAACCTTTACCATAGCATAAGGGTCTTATTAGTAACAATGACAAACTTCAAGAGCATCAACGACAAATCCACAAAAATTTAAGTTATTCTTGCTGCAGCGAAAGCACTAACTTTGTTATAACGACTGTATTTAGAAGCCCTACTCACCGTTAGCTCGTTCCTGCTAACCTTTTATTTATAAATTTTCATTAATCTTCATTGTTTCCGAATTCAAAAATTTTATCTGTATATTATCTAAAATTAGTGAATCATGTTGAGGTTCTACTCATTTCTACAGGTGTATAAACCACATTTTCCATGCATCTAAAATGACCTGGTTTCAGAAACTAGTGCCTCCTGATCACTGCAGGGCATCCATATCCACATTCTGATTTTGCTTCAAGGATCATTAATTCCCTTTCCTATGGAACTATGGATTTTTTTTGTGGGGCGTCGTACCAGTACCCAAAGACCTCAAATTGAATAGAAACTGTCAAATACTGTTGCAAAGCACCAAGTTCTATTTCCTTCCTTCCTATTGATATGTTTTGCAGTCCATGCGCATGCGTATCTATAGGTCTATTGATTTGTCTTTATCCACTCATTACCTTTAATTTATTTATTTATTTTTTTTTTTGCCCTTATTCACCATTTACCTGTCTTGTCAAGTTCTACCAAATATTTATGGTGATTTATTCTGACAGTTAATGCCTTTCTTGTGAGACCCAAACAAAGTAAATCGCAATCCGTATATGGGATTTTATAAAAATTGTACTACTGTACTGAGAACAATTTCTTATAAGCATGTTTTTATAGTGAAATTAAATAAAGAGATTATAATTTTCGCAAAGTATTTTCAACACTTATTTGATGAGGTCAAAGCCTATAATGCTCTTACTGCAATGCTTTGAATTAAATATGCGTGTTAGTTATCTACTGTTCTTTACTCTACAGTCAGTCAGTGCTCTTTCTGCATTTGGTGTTAAGGTCGTGCCTACTTCTCTCCTAATTCTATGTGATTATCCTGAATAAATATGTACATTTCCCCCATTCATTCTATCCTTCCCTACTCCTCTGCATCCATACCACAAACAGCTGAGATGTCCCTTCCAGTTCCTGGAATTCGGAATCTGTGTTCTGTCTTTCCAATTTGTTTCAGTGTTCGCAAGTTACAGTTTCCTATTTTCAGTATATCTTTAGAATTTATATAAGGTAGATTATTTTCAATGTTTTTATCAATAATTTCCTACACTTTTTTTCATATTTTGTTTTATTTTTACTTTACATTATCCGCGAATAAAAGAAGAAATTCCTATACTTCAACAACATATTAAAATTAATTCCTATCCTCATTAACAACTTCCGAAGAGAACAATTATTTGACCTTGATCTAAGTCGAGGATTTTCTTTACTTGTTCTCCTTACAAACTCTAAAACGTTTAGGCTGATTATAATAATTTCATCAGCCATAAGCGATACTGTTATATATTACATCAGTGAATTGAATAAGGAACATCATGTCCATTATTTGAATTTATAACAAAAAAAAAAACACTAAAGTTTACACCAAATGGAATGCAGCGAATCAGTTGTAACAAAAATTAATACAAATAAAGATATGAATACAATTAAGAAAAAGTGTACTTATAAGACACAAATTTTCTTAGAAGTCCAGCATTTTATAACCACCCATTACACATTCACTTAATAAATAACTGCTGTATGTGACTGGGATCAAGATTACGTAGGCCATGGAGACAGCTTAATGAATTATGAGACCGTATGGCAGTATTTCACTCATGCTTAATGCAGTCACTTCCATTGCACTATTTTCTTCACAGATTTAGCAAAAAAATAAAAAAAACAACTTAGACTACAATTAATAAGACTACTAAGAAACGAAAACGAGAAGAAGGAATAAGTTTATAGATGGTAATTAATGTGGCTTATGTTTTATGAAATTATTACTCGTATAATCAGCCTAAAAGTTTTAGAATTTTTAGAAACCTTCAATTAACATCTATGCATGTCAAGGAACTTTTCTTTCCTTATCATCTTCCCTAGATCCTGACTTAAAGGATCAAATTCTAACGACTCAGGTCTCACTGGCTATCTGAGTCTTTATTTGGCTTGTTGCGGATGAATATATAAAATAGAGGATGTCTTTGGGTCACATAATTCCCTCCTGCTCCTTCGTCACCATTTAAAAAAAAAAAAAAAGGATAGTCAGCCACAGACAACATCGCAGCCAATGGCCTTGAGACTTATAATTTTCATTCTCTCTCTCTCTCTCTCTCTCTCTCTCTCTCTCTCTCTCTCTCTCTCTCTCTCTCTCTCCTTTTCTATTCAGATGTCAGAATTGTTAACTTCCTGATTACAAACAAGGAAAAATTCACGCTTATCTTAGTCAATGAATATTAAACGGTTTATTTTTTCTACAAATAAACAACGACTCTTTAACTGCTTTTGTAATTCGGTCTGTGCAAAACAATAAGAAATGAGGAGCAAACAGCACTAATACTGCTATTACAAATAATAATAATAATAATAATAATAATAATAATAATAATAATAATAATAATAATAATAATAATAATAATAATTATTATTATTATTATTATTATTATTATTATTATTATTATTATTATTATTATTAATACCATAATAATAGTAAAAGAGAAGAAGGAGAGAAAGAATTTACGTTTGGTGAAAAACGAAAGAGAGGAAAGTGCATAATCACAAGACGCTTAAATGAGAGAATGTATAAGGAATGAGTACACTGACACCTAAATGAGGAAATGGGGTATGAAATGCTGCAAAATGAAAGAGTTGCATTAGAATGAAAGATGACATGTACAAATTAATGCCAAATAATATGTCACTGTAACAAGTAAGTATAGTGATGACCTGACAATATAATCTGCATACGTAAAATTGTTTTAGTGAGAATTTGTTATTGGAAAAACAATTCGATTATGTGAATTTTAAGGTTCTTTACCTAAAAACTAATATAAACAAATAAAAATAAGCCGAAGTTTCTTCGGCGAAATCGAGTTTTCTGTACAGCGTTTAATGCTGTATGAAACTTTCAGCCACGTTTCATGAAACTCAGCCACTGTTCGGTTTTGGCCTCAGCCACGGCACATGAAACTCTTAGCCTCGGCCCATGAAAATCAGCCGCGGTTCGGTGGTGGCCTGTGTTGCCGGTACCTATAACGGTGCCAGAAGTACGATTATGGCTAATTTTAACCTTAAATAAAATAAAAACTACTGAGGCTAGAGAACTGTAATTTATCATGTTAGATGATTGGAGCCCTCTAGCCTCAGATGGTTTTAAGATCTGAGGGAGGATAGAAAAATTCCGGAAAACTAAAATGCTATGGAATTTTTGTTTGTAGAGTCTTCTGGAAATAGGCAGCTATTTCACCATTTATAAAATCGTTCTCTTAAACTCAACAGGACTCACGCGAGTTACTTTTGAAAAACAATGCACAGGTGAGAACACCTTACGCACTAACACACACAGACTACAGCATTAGTTTGTGAGATATACATTTAGAAATATAAGCAGAGCATTATGAAAAGTAATGGTTATGACAGAAAGTGTAATTATTCCTTTATCTAAATCAGTGCATGGTCCTTCGTAAAACAATTCATAAATTTAATACTGATATTCAGATAAAATATCTATTAGCCATAGGCAATGACAAAGACACTTTGCCACCTGTAACAAAGTGTCCCGGGTTCCGGTTCAGTGGTAAAAGTACTGTTTTACCGTTCCAAAGGTGGTACTCTGGAACTTTCACTTCCCAGTCTTGGTTTCAATTAGTTTTAATTTTTACAATTTTATTCTACTTCCCATGTAGCCTTGAACTTTTTAATTATATGTTTAATCAATTTTTGTGTAATTAAAACCTTTGCGTCGTTTTTAATGAAAAACAAAGGTAAATCAAACAACTAACTGTTTTCTAATTCAAAACTTTATTTAAACTTTAACCAACGAATGAGTTAACAACTCGCTATAGGATTTATTAATGTTTTTCTGTTCCATAGGTGCAAAATACCAGTGAAAACGAAACATCGCTTTAAACTTCGCTTTCTTCCGCTGTACCATCTTTGGTGAGCAAAGATGATAACAATGACAAAGAAGAGGAAAGGCCTTCGTGCTTCTTCTGCATCATAGAAACGTGAACAATAAGTCGAACTGAATTGGACTAACTTGAAATCCTTTTTACGTGAAGTTTAGACAGAGCTCAGTCGGGATGAGGAGGTGTGATCAGCTTCTTTCTGTGGTAAGCTGGTTTATATCCACCCAATTTTGCTCAGATATCAGATAAAGTCTTTTTCATTCGCCACGTAATAAGGTCGTTTGTCAAAAATCAGAAAAAACTTCACAAAAGACTATTACTCAAAGTATATATATATATATATATATATATATATATATATATATATATATATATATATATATATATATATATATATATATATATATATATATATATATATATATATATATATATAAAGAATGATTACAGAGGAAGTTAACATCAGTTTCAGTACAGAAGTAACCATTGTCTGTGAAGATTATTACATAGGGGACTCGTGTCGACTCTTCATGCAAGTTAGAATATCATGCTTCATAACGAGGCTCTGTTTTATAGGAGTGTTTATAACAGAGCTCTTTTGAATTAAGAAATAACAGAAAGTCAAGGTTTTGCACTTCAGGAGAAATGTTGAATAGAAATGTAAATGTTTAAGGTAAATGAATTAAATGAAAACCATGACCTTTTTTATGCATTTCGTTACATGTATCTCTGTTTCTGGCTCGGCAGAGAATTATTCTTATGATACGATGTATAACAATCTAATGAAATGAGAAACAATTTGTATAGCACAAACACCAAAGATTTCCTAAGACATGATAAGGTTCAGTTACTTGTATTCTCATGATAAAATGTCCTTGTTTTATATCAAATGCACATAAATACTATTCACACGTGCATACACACAGGTATAAAACACACACACACACACACACACACACACACACACACACACACACATATATATATATATATATATATATATATATATATATATATATATATATATATATATATATATATATGTGTGTGTGTGTGATGTGTGTATATATATATATATATATATATATATATATATATATAGTGTGTGTGTGTGTGTGTGTGTGTGTGTGTGTGTGTGTGTGTGTGTGTGTGTGTGCAGGTGCATGCCTGTATGTATGCATGTGCGAATATTGTCCATGTGATATTGATATAAAACAAGAACATTAGTAATTATAAAGTACATACGCATGAATAATAACAAAAATAAATGCAAGTTAGTTACCATCCTTTAGAAGGCTATTCAGTGGTTATTGTCTCTGGTAAAGGAAGGTGGATGTAACAAAAGGGAAAAGTTGCTGACGAGAGACAAGGCAAAGAAAGAACGGGGAAGAAGTAGGAAGAGCGAGTGAATATACAGTCATTATCAGAATGTAAGAAAGCTGCTGATCAAACGGAAAGAGAGGAGGAACATAAATCAACCAAGGCTAATCTGACTGGGACACTACCACACACGATACCCTCCCTACTCTTCTTTTGGCCCTACAGGCAAGGGAGCTTCCTTCCTGGTACTATTCCCCCTTTTTTTCTTTGAAACCTGTTGATATTGATTTAAACGATTCCATGAATAGTTTCTGATCTCTTTTCTGATTTTAGATTGCTTCATTACTCTTTTGTCATGATTTCGATAGCTAATAAAAAAAAATTGGCTTAATAAACTTTTCTTATGAGAAGAGTGAAATAGCAATGAGATACATTGATGTTTTGATGTTATCCATATGTGGTAGCTTTGTTATTATAACGTCATATCTTGTAATTATATAAATATATTATCCAATCTACGAAGGTTTTTCAGAGACTTCAGTCTCGTATTAGGCTGGAAAGGCAAGTGATAAGTCATCAGGATCAACCACACCCGACTCTGTGTGAGAAACACACTTATGCACAAACACACCTTCAACCTCGAACATGAGGCAAAACACGCAACATGCAAAAAATACAATTTTACAAACAGTTAATTCGTCAAAGGGATGTTAGAGCAAAATATAAACAATTTCAGTATCCTCGAAAAAAATAGGTATTACGCCGGAAAGCGGCAAATTGACAACCGTTTAGAATCATACCACCTTCGGATGTAGACGTGTTGTTTAGGTTTTCAAAGGTAAGCATCTTTTCCATAAACACACCACTGAACTACCCTCTAACTCTTCTCTTTTGCTTCTTCACTAGTTAACACAGAAATAATTTAAGCTGCATCATATAAGCATTGCGATTATTATTATTATTATTATTATTATTATTATTATTATTATTATTATTATTATTATCAAATACATATTAATAGTTACTTCATTGCATATTACAGTCTCTTATTCCTTCATTTTCGTTCTTTTCTCTTAAGATGCTTCCTTCTGCAGCCCTCCAAAACAGCGCCAGATTTTTTAATAATAATTTCAGTATTCATCAGCTCAAGTGTTCACTTTCTTAAGTTCTGATTTTAACCCCACCTATTCCCCTGGGTGTTGGACACTACGTCAGCTTATTATAATTTTCTTATGATGGACTATCATACACATATATGAGATTTATCTTCTGTTTTATTTAGAGTATTTCTCACTGGTTTCCCATACTCATACTCGCCTGATATGGTGTATTTAGTTCAGCGCAAGAAGTATCTTTCCAAGGACTATGAGAGATTACCTTATTTTCTCAAATTATAAGTTATAAAAATTCGTCCATAGAATGCCATTTAATTCGAAATTGGCTATTGAAGAAATAACAATAACAGAAAAATATAAAGACTAATGAAAAAGAATTTACCAAAGGATAATTTTATAGATATATGCTAGGAAAACAGCGCTCAGGAGATCTGTTTTACACTTTATATTTCTTGCAAAAACGGTTCGCAACATAAAGAACACGAAATTCCATTACTTTTAGTTTCATCTTTTATTTTTCATGTCGTCTCTTTGTCCTGCTCCATTTATTTACCAAGACACCTCGTGTCGCAGTTCAGTCATTTCCCATGCGTACGTGGGACTCTAATAGCCTAACACCTACTGTTATTAATCTGCCTGAGGAACGAACGGAATCTCGACCCTAAGGATATGCGTCATAAAGCTCAGAGTACGATAGTAAAATCTGGTTCAAGGCTGCCCCCCTCCGAAAGACTGATTCATCTGAAGAATGATGATGTTTCATTTTTTTGGCCTCCATATCATCGCAAAAGTTGATCATGAAACATTAAAATAAATAAAAAAAAAAAATTTTCCTAGGTTTTTGCTTATTTCTTTTGGAACAAAAAATTAAATAAATCAGTTAAAAGTTATGGGTAATTTTTATTACTTCGTTGATATGAGTAACGGAGTATACAGTTATTGCATAGTCTTGAGTCACTGATACATATTATTGATTATGTAATAAGCAAGGTCCCCACTTAGAAAAGGAGTACACGAGAATACGTAAGCACAGTTATTTAGAGAAGATCCTTGGTGTCCCTGTTGGCTTCAGCGCATTTGTAATTTACTGGAAGAAATTCTTTCTCTCTCTCTCTCAAATCAAAATTTTGCTATTAGTATCGCCAGAAAGTTGACTAGTGATTAACATAGAAAATAAAGTATAAATAAGTAAGTATGCAAGTACTCAAGTCTTGAAATGTAGTGGTATTCCTAAAGGTGATGAGAGTTCGTTATTACTTGATAATTGTTATTCCCTCGATATTTACAGCCATCGGAAGACAGCATGGAAATGTATATTTCACGCGCCGCCCTCCCCCCTCTTTTTTTTTTCTTTTGTATTTTGATCGTTGCTGAGACTCCCAATGCACCCCATAGCAGAACCAAGAATTAGGAAATGAGGAGACAGTAAGTCGAATAAACTCTTTTCACTATTATCCTCTAAAGGAATAACTTAATCTATTTTCAGTCAGAATATGTGATAACTGAACTGTAGTCTCGCCTTGACTTTTTGGAGACTTGTTCATTAATTGATATACAATTAATTTGACATTATGTTTAACATATTTTCCCCTTCATTGCTCCGCTGAAATAAAGGCAATGACCACCAGTATATGTGAGGAGATTATTTTTCTTTTTGTTTTCAGTTCTCGTCTTTTGAAAGTCATATGTAAATATGCTATTTTTTTATTTACCTAGCTCGAGTAAACGTGAGTTCTTATTTTACGTAAGCTTTGCAACCGTTCATTGGTGACAGTAGCTGGGGTCATCACAACTTCCCAACGCCAGAAGGCTCGCAGGAGAAGAAGAAATGTTTTATAGTCGAGGGAGAGGAAAAGGATGTCTGGCTTTTGACAGGCCTAAAGTTGACATGCGATAACCATCTGAAAACAATGACCCTCCCTTTCATCCTTTCATTCTCCCCATGAAGAACTAAACATTATAAGGAGATTTCAGATATGAACTTGTGCTTCAGCAGTCCATTTATCTCTCTCTTTAGGCCTACATTGTAACGGGATACCTGCAGAATAAGTATATGAAAGAGTCACCTTGTTTTTCCTTTTCGGATTCTATTTCGGACATCGGTCTTTAGTTTTATGGGAAATGAGGAAGACGGCCATAACAAAATTTAACATTATTTGCTCTCTGAATGACATCTAGGCCTTTAATTAGTTCTTTATTTAGATGCAAAAGATACAGAATATTCATATCAAAGGTAATGTAATATAAGACCAAGCAATATACAGTACTACGTAATATTTGTGACTGAAGATTCAGTAGGTTATTAACTCTTTGGTTGAAACCTTTTGAATGTGAAATGGATCTTTTCTATCAGAACCACAGAAAGAGTGGAGTTCGGGGAATTGTGCTTCTATTCAGCATTACCATTCCCCATTAGGATAACAAGAAAAAGCGTAGGATTGCAGAATTATATAATTAAAACGCAAGTATGAAGATTGGTATTAGGGCCAGTAAGATATAGTTAAGCCAACAAGAGGAAAAACAATATACGGAATGAGACAGAACTAAAATATAAGATAAATAATTGCTGGCAATCGTAAAAAATATAAATGAAAATAATGAAAAATAATCGGCATTTTTCCACCCTATATTTCACCTTGTCAGTAGCAGGATTTATGAACCATTACGGAAACACAATAATTTTGATCGTGGTTCTTCCATTTCTTTACCTTCTGAGAAAGAAATAATTCCGAGAGGAAAATCATTTATCTTCGCCTCGATCTCCACAAGCGATTGTCTCTTGGTCAACATTTGATGATGATTAATGTCATATTAGCTCTATTGTTTTGAAATGAGTAAAAAATATGTCCACGCAGGAACACAATCCGCTTAATGACAGAGTGCAGATTTTTTTCATCTTAAGCTTCATTGGTGATACAGATGGCAGCTATGAATAAGAAAAAATCCCATCAATTAAAAGGATATGAGATCTCATGATCGTGAAATTTTTTAAGGAAATCGACGCAAATGATTTACTCCCTGGTTTCAACACATTTTGTTCCGCTGCTCTTGATGCTTTGCTAACACTCAGATGCCAAACCAAGGCCACCGAAAGCTCACAGGAATATATGAATTATCAGCGGACTGAATGCTTTCTTGACACCACGTATTACACCGACCTCGTTTCATTTATTTTATTGTTAAAAGAGGGAAATAGTCTCAGTAGTCGAAGCAGAATGAATCAAATGGATCTGAGAGTGCCATACTGGTGTTTAATAAGAGTGAATTTCGCTCTAGCAAGAAGTATAACTGTTCTCGGTGCAAGTGCAACGAAACTAAGATTTAACACTATACAAAGAATGATTTCTCACACTGTTTTCATTTTTAAAAACCAAGAACATTGACTGTAGCTTATTTGGGGCCTCTGGACCCTCAGCGTGAGACATAATCTCCTCTAATACTCAAGTTTCTCACGGGAGAGAGGGAAACGCGTGCTTCCTTGATATCTTTATTCCTCTCACAAAAAATTCAAACTTCGAACAGCTTGGGGAGAAAGCAAAAGGTTCCACAGTTCTTTTTTATAATTCCCAGATCACTCAAAAATTCACAATAATGGTATAAAAAAGATACAAACACAATTGGTACATCAATTTACAATTTCAATATAAAAAATAGCAAGAAACTCTGAAAAGAAAGGGCATAAATATGACACAGCACAGGGTGTGGGTGTCAAGGCACAGGGAATGGGGAAACTTCCAAAGGTATCACCCTAATAAAGGGGAAAACAATATTTGTTTTACAACACAAACACCATATACCTGATTAAACACACTCCACAATTGTCATATAAGTAAAGTTTAGCAATACTCAGCAAATCTACTTAAATTTCCACATATTGATACAATGTAAACAAATAGGGAGCGTTCTTTTAGACGCTAAACGTACATTTTAACAAATGTAAACACAAGATCGAGAGCATTCTTTTGGACAAAAAACATACATTTAACATCCTCCCCACCATAGGAGTGTGTCAACACTCCTATCATCATAAGAACCTCCACTTTCAGCTCTGACTTTCTTCAATTTAAGACTTCTCAGTTTCATCAAAATGTCAGGAAATCCGAGAAAATCTTCGTCACTTTCTTCTGATCCTGGGTTCTGGGCACCATGTAGCTTATTTGGGGCCTCTGGCCCCTCAGCGTGAGACATAATCTCCTCTAATACTCAAGTTTCTCACGGGAGAGAGGGAAACGCGTGCTTCCTTGATATCTTTATTCCTCTCACAAAAAATTCAAACTTCAAACAGCTTGGGGAGAACGCAACAGGTTCCACAGTTCTTTTTATAATTCCCAGATCACTCAAAAATTCACAATAATGGTATAAAAAAGATACAAACACAATTGGTACATCAATTTACAATTTCAATATAAAAAATAGCAAGAAACTCTGAAAAGAAAGGGCATAAATGTGACACAGCACAGGGCGTGGGTGTCAAGGTACAGGGAATGGGGATACTTCCAAAGGCACCACCCTAATAAAGGGGAAAACAATATTTGTTTTACAACACAAACACCATATACCTGATTAAACACACTCCACAATTGTCATATAAGTAAAGTTTAGCAATACTCAGCAAATCTACTTAAATTTCCACATACTGATACAATGTAAACAAATAGACGCTAAACGTACATTTTAACAAACATAAACACAAGATCGAGAGCATTCTTTTGGACAAAAAACATACATTTAACATCGACTTATGTAGTGTTGCAAGTATTAAATGCCTAGGGGATTATATCATTTCACCATTCAATTTACTTTACTATTCCTCAACACATCTGCCTGTCGTCAGGTGCTTGACAGAAAATTTTCTCTGTAAATTTCTGTTTTCCTTTGGTTTTCTGACCTTCTCTTCAAATACTTTATTTTACTTTCACTGACTTTAAGAAAAAGGTTTTTCTGTGTTACTTCATGTGTATATTTCTGTCATTTTGTTTCATCGCTTTGTACATTTAAATGCTTGCTTTAACCTTCCAGCCAATCTTTCAACTAAAATCACAAGGACTCTTCGTTTTTCAGCGGATTTATTTCATATAACTTTTTTGATGATGAATATCCAACTGGTTTGTGAAGAATAACACACACTGTTATTTTTTTAAGAAGCCCAAAAGACCACAAACCCGCTGTCATTGGATAGAGTAAGATAAAATGGAAAGTAGAAAGAGCTAGCTCCGGAAGAGTACGAGTATTTGTAATTCTCTCGTTTTGACATGGACAAGACTTTGTGAATCACTGATAATTTTCATAAAATTTACTTTCGTTTATTATTCTTTATGTTCTTTGTTTTCTTTGCTAAGAGTACAATACCACTATAATCGTTCCTTATCTGTTATCTACACCACGGTGAAGTTGTCTCCATGCTGTCTTTGATTTTGTGAGATAAATTTCCTTCAAAAACAGAGTATTTTTCCTCAATAACTGATATTACTAAGGTACACCGAAGCTGACTGTGGCCTAACTTCTTACATATTTTGATTTATGTTGTTGCCCAAGGTTGCTCCTCCTACAAGATGATGATTTTCTCTTTTATTTAATTTAGGCTGCCAAGCTAAGCATAAGTGAACTTTCTGCCATTTAGCGCTTAATACAGTGAAATGATAGAGTTGGAGTGATTGCACAGCAAGATAAAGATATTCTTACGAGGAATTAGAGGAAGTATAAGGTTTGAAGGTGGAACTTGGAGAAAACCAAACAGTTAAACAAAGAAATAATAGTTAAGAGAGACTGGCAAGCAGTATTGAAGAAACTAGGCAGGGCTGGAGGTAAAGTCCAAAACGTGGTAGCTGCTATGGACCGAAGAGAAGTTGCAAACACTT
This sequence comes from Macrobrachium rosenbergii, assembly GCF_040412425.1. Lineage (NCBI taxonomy): Eukaryota > Metazoa > Arthropoda > Malacostraca > Decapoda > Palaemonidae > Macrobrachium > Macrobrachium rosenbergii. Next base: position 40,562,182 of record NC_089786.1, on the reverse strand, counting down.
TTATAACGTCACGGTGCACCTCTTGAAGTGCACTAAGAGCACTGTCTCCTTAGGGTACCCACTAAAAAAAAACTGAAAAGGGGTCTGGATTTTCCATGGTAACTTTCGGGTCTTCATAGATTTTGTTTCGCCGCTGACCCCAGAGATCTCAGGGTGATGGCTCATGGACTGAAAGAGTATACCAGTAACAACTATTTGATCCACTTACAACGACAATATTGCCTACGCACCATGCTTGGTGGAGCTTTCATTGTCATATTCTATTTTATATATATATATATATATATATATATATATATATATATATATATATATATATATATATATATATATATATATATATATATATATATATATATATATATATATATATATCTTTCAATTAAATCATATTATGAAAACATTGGGAAGACAAATGCTCATATACTAACACATTCTCATTCTTTTTGTGCATGAATTTCACAGCTACAGAAAGACTTTCCTATTGTAATTAAATTCTGATTTAATCATGACATGCGTTTACCATTTCTTGCATTGCGCAAAATTATTTCATTTAAAATGCTATCTGATGAATTAGATAAGGAGCAATGATAATGTACAAATTCCACATCTAGAAATTTCTTGGAAACTGTTGGAGTGAAAACGCTTTGAATTAGTGAGGTTCTGAATTTTCCTATTTTTCTTACCTACATGCAAAGGAGTGACATAAAAATGTAATAAATACCGTTTGGATGTCACACGTCATATGACGGAATCTCCGACTTAAATCAACCTTCCCGCCTTACATAATTAAACCTCTGAAATGTGCTGGTATTTTATGTCCTCGCATGTTATGCTTCCAGCTTTTTATCCACTTCATTTGTCTGCATATGGTGACGGCATTGCATTTAATTCCTCAGTAGTCTATGAAGGCGTTTTGTGAGTATTTGTTGTGCCATTAAGTTTACTTACACTTAACGACTAAGAACCACTTTAAGGGATTTGAGAACCGCTTTTCACCGAGCGCTGAAATGATTAGTGCTCATAGGGAAAGTGTTCTGTAAAAACAAGAACAAAAATAACCCTGTTATGCTTTTCGTAGAAAGCCCGCATTCTTCGCAAGATTTGGCCACAAAATAAATTAGCTATACAAGTTTTTTGCAATATATTTATCTAGGTATAACAGGTGGAAGTATTTGTTTATATATATAGTATATAATATATATATATATATATATATATATATATATATATATATATATATATATATATATATATATATATATATATATATATATATATATACAGACCCATATAATAAGTTTTAATTATTGAAAGCCAAAAGCATTTCCTAAACCGGTAATTTTAGTTGTTCCATATCGAATATTCAATAAATGAATAAAAAAATCCTCATTATGAATGTGATTCTTCTCTCGTCTAAGTAGAATAAAACTAAAAAAAAAAATGCCGTGCCGGACTACCTTTGACTTAGCTTTGATTTTGTCATAATATAATAATTTCGTTAAGGAGAGTGTTTCAAAGGCAAGGTCTCTGCCTTCCATTCCTACTTTCACATTGCGACGATAACGAACATATTTTGTTTATGTTATAAGCCTGAAATATCTCTGAAAGCCGACAGTCGTTGTCTGGAAGACATTATACGCTTACGTGAAAGCGAATGTGGAACGATTACCTGACATAAAAGAAAATTATCGGAATTTCTTATTACCTCGATCAGTTGGCTCTGAAACCAGAATATTTTGTAATTCCTCTGGTTATTAAGGAGTGGCGCTCTTTTCAAGCAGATTTAATGTTTCTCTCTATTCTGCTATGCCTTAATAGTATTACTATTTTCTGATAGTGCGAATCATGGTGTAAACTTGTGCCAATTTTTGTCACGAGTTCCATACTTATTACACATTTTCTTTTGATCTGAATGTTCTATATAATTTCATATTACTGAAGATAACTTTTGAACATTCTATGGTGAATGTTATTTGGTTACATTTATCATAGTTTTTTTTATAAGTATGCCCAAGATTAGAGCAAAGTTAGTTTTGATTTTTCAGTGAGACGAACGCATAATTTATGCCATCTTTGTGAGGCAATCCTCTGCTTCACATACTAAACTCCATTACATTTTGTTTTCCACCTCCATCTCCTTTATACAGACAGCAAAACTGCACACCGTCTCCCTTCCCTTCATGAAACTTTAACTGCATCTGCTTTGTTGATCTGGGTCGGGGCCGACATTAAAATCGAAGGGGAAGAAACTCGATGGGGAGTTTTTAGGCTCACACTTTTATTCCTCACTCCTTCGATCTTGTCTCACTGGACTCTGCTGGACATCCCTGCTATCTTTATGTCTCCCTTCCTGTAATATCTTTTATCTTTGTGTTTTGTGACTTTTGTCAAAGAGATTAATTCCATCAGTTAAAATTTATTAGGTTGTTAATTTTGTAAACAATCTTAAAATGACGTTATCAAAGAAAAGGAATTATTGGAAACAATTGATTAGAACAAGGAAAAAGCAAAAATTTGATCGTTCTCTGGAAATAAAGCAAATGTCCTATAGAATGATGATACTGATGTCTAGACTTAGGCTAGAAATACTGAAAAGAGGAAATAACGAAGCAAAGAAAAAATTATACTTTAATTAACAGTTACCAGACAGATAATGGCAGTGCCTTTAATGATCTCGAAGCAGTGAAGAGATAATCCATAAAGGCTTATTAATATTTGACTGTCCCTGAAGGTGTTTAACTCTAACAGAGTCCCATTTTAATTAGACACTGAATCTCTTTTCCGTTCATTCAGTAAAAACGTATAAAGATTTGTTACTTCTCAAACGGAAATACTATGATTACACGGTTGCCGTATAATACCTTTCTTCCAGTGGAGAACCATTTCAGATCGAACGGAAAGAAATTTACAAATTCAAAGTTAATTTCATGAGAAATGAAATAACAAAAACATGATAGACAAATGCAGGTGTGACTCTCAGAAACATAGCAGAAGGGAACTGGACCAGAAAAAGAATACAGCAAATTGAACAACAAAGGAGACAGGTCGGTGAAATACTGCATTAGATCAAGAAAAACGAAGCCTTTTGAGAGATCTTTGTAAACTAAACCGCATTCTCATCATGGAGGAGCAAATGTACTCTCGGGATAAATTGGACATTTTTAAAGAACACAGAGCATTACCAAAAATAAATTAACTAACAAACAAAAACAATGATGTTACAGTTGGGTTTGTCTTCTGAATGTTGCTACAATGCTTTATTTACCACAAGCTTTACAGAACTACATCATAACACTTTGGACAGGTAAATTGCCTTGCTGAATTTTTAAAGAACTGGGTTGGAGATACTTTTATTAGTTAGTGTTTTTCATGAGGCACCAGTTGACATGAAGTAAACTCATGAAAATACACACACACACACACACACACACACACACACACACACACACACACACATATATATATATATATATATATATATATATATATATATATATATATATATATATATATATATATATATATATATATATATATATAAACTTATAATTTGGGGACAGAATATCGCTAGCTTTTGTTCAGCTGAGGCACTAAGAAATTTTAAAGATAAAAGTATTAGGCATTAGGTTGAATCCAGAGGTATAAGCAGGTTTCTTAACATATTTTTTACTTGATATCATATTTCTGCCAGCCTTCGCAAATGGGCTAGTGCTAGGATTTGGCCAGCTTACTCTAAATCATGTAACAATAAACAGATGAGCTTTGCAGATTAGACACATTAGTTGATTGGATGAGATGAATGAACTGAGAGTCACTCTGTCAGTAAACCCAGTGTCTGAACTGATAGACTCGATGATATTTCTTTATTCTTGAAAATCAGTCACTTTCTGTACATCCACCACTAGTATATAAAATTACATTCCTGCTTCTGTTTTCCCTTATTATCATAATAACCTTCATTAATTCTCTTACCTACTCTGATTGGTTGAAGATTTAAGCTTAGCTCAGGAGACTGACTCCAAAGAGCTGGAGTATCTTTGTGTTATTTAGAAATAACTCTCTCCCCTCAACCGCCCCCCACCCCGTCGTCTCTTTCTCTCTCTTCTTGTTTGTTAGGAGGACATCTGGGTAACAGTGGTTTTCTATTTGGCAGTTGTTAAATGTTTGTTGATGCAATTGCTTCTTTTTTATACGCAAACTATTTAAGGTTTTCTCAAAAAGGTTCTATACTCTGTTTTGTAGTTCATTGCCTAGCACTTGTTTAAGCATTTTTGGGAGTTATGTTATTAAAAAACTTTACTCAGTTTTTTTTTTTTTATGCAGTAATGTACTTTGAGT
>NC_089786.1:40542841-40552841 GCF_040412425.1 Macrobrachium rosenbergii | reverse complement strand
TATAGTTGGAATGTTCACAATTTTGTGAGCACGTAGGGCATGCTGTTTTGTCTTGTGCCACAATTTATGCCAGGGACATCATACCCAGGACCCGTTTTTTTTTTCATCTGAATGTTTTATTGCAACTACGTTTGTTAAAATAACCTTTGACGAATAAGTGTTGTTCGCTTACTTTTGTCTCATCGTTTTAATACAGGCATGCTCACGATAAAAATAAAGTTAGTTAACATGCTATAGTGAGAATACAAAACACAATCTACCTGTCTTTGATTGAGAGCGTTACATTTTCTTATCCTCTCTGGGAAATGAAGTGGGGTATTGGCTGCTATTTAAGGATTCTTCGCATATTAAATTCCGTCTTTTTTTTTTTTATCAACTTTCATCTCTCCGTTCGTAAGATGCGAGACGCTATCGTCCCCCTCCCCTCCCCTCCCCTCCCTTCCCCCAACCACCCATCCCCTACCCACTCATCCCCCTACCCACCCAGTCCCCACGTTTTGATCTAATTTGCTGATCAGGATCTGGTCCGACTTTAAAACGAAAGGAACAGGACAGGGAGTTTTTGGTGTTGTTTCTGAACTTTCACTTTATTTCCTTCCATGATTTGCATCGACTATTTTTATACAAAAAATAATCTTTGTTTTTCTTTGTACACTTAGCCAAGTTAAATGACCAAATGAGAAATCTTAAATCATAAGTTACAGAAACGAAACAATCGACGCGATTTACCTCTTATGACAGAGCTGAGACTTTAATTGCCCTTCAGCCAGACAGTCTTGCCATAATCTCCCTCGGCCAATTTCATGCCCATTCGCTTATCCTGTGAGTAATGTCAAGTCACTGGTGCCACACTGCAATCCCATTATGATTCGACATTCTGAAAAGAAGGATGGCCTTCCATTTCACGCCGAAGGACACCTGGACTTCCTAAATAAGAAGTCGTTCTTCTCTCTTTTCCATCTACATTTGAGGGCAGGAGTTCGTGGAATATATCTAGTTATATTTTTGGAAAGGATTCCCTCTGCAGTTCTCGTAGGGCTGTAAAACCGACCATTTTCCGCATTAAATAAATCATCTGAAATTTTATGGTCAACAACAACAATTATCATATTCTCACTCTTCCGCATTACATCAGATCGTAGCCACAATTGTAGTTTGAAAATTATATTTACAACTTCATGATTTATTTTCATATTCACTTAATTGATTAAAAAAATAATTCTCTTCTTTTGTTACTTTTTAGTTTGTATATAAAACGATTATTAAGGGTCGTTCCAGACCAACAATGCTTTAATGCAGGAAGAAAAATTCTTCGAACATTGGTCTTAGGATCTGTAAGAAGTTGGCTATAGACATCTGCCAAAGCCTCCAACGATAGTTTGTAATTGCTGGTCATTGCAATTAGGATTGATTTTAAACAGCAGAGCTGAATTCACCTACCCATAGGTCCAAGATTATATATGGCCATTATTACAATTGTTAAAAGTGTATCTTTCCAAATTTTTGAACTATTTAATCTTTTATTTTGATCGCAGATCTTTTTCTATTATGTGACCCTTGTTATTGAAGGACCTGTCTCCTTCCACACTGCCTTCGAAGTCTCCGTTCACCTAAGTATTTTCGATACTAGGCTCGACGTTTCACTAGAAAACTACAGTGCCCCTCCTGCTCTGGGTCAGACCTTGTCCACTTTATTAATATTTCCTACTCAAGAAGAATATGATATAAAATTTTAGTATCCATTCTTTATTATTATTATTATTATTATTATTATTATTATTATTATTATTATTATTATTATTATTATTATTATTCAGTCGATGAATCCTATTCATATGGAACAAGCCCACAGGGGCCATTGACTTAAAATTCAGGCTTCCAAAGAATATGGTGTACATTGGAAGAAAGTAAGAGGAAGTAATGTGGAAAGAAGAGATCTCACTTATTAACAAATATTAATAAATAATAAACAGATAAAAAAGAGGAAGTAATGTGGAAAGAAGATATCTCACTTATTAACAAATATTAATAAATAATAAACAGATAAAAAAGAAGGGAAGGAACGAGAACTGACTGAACGCTGAAGGACAATCGTCCTCTACATTTATAGGACCATGATTCTGAAAACAGTAAAGTGATTGAAGACTAAAAACAAGATTGGAAAATAAAGAAGAGGAAAAGCCAGCTTATGGTCCTATAAATATAGTGAACGATTGTCCTTCAACGTTCAGTCAACTCTCGTTCTTTCCTTTCTTATATGTATATATATATATATATATATATATATATATATATATATATATATATATATATATATATATATATACATATATATATATATATATATATATATATATATATATATATATATATATATATATATATATATATATTTATATATAAATTGAAAGTTTTCCTCTCATTCCTTCTTATGGCCATGTCCTCCTCCTACTCTACCCCTGTTCCTTGCTTGAATATGCTTCTTTCAAACCATAAAGTAATTCCTTTCTCAGTCCTAATAAAAGATTTTCCTCCACCTTCTCTAAAAATGTGAAAATCCTCAGTGAAAGTTATCACCTCACCTCTCTCCTTCTCAGCCTTCCTCTTCCGTCCCTTTGATTTTCTTTTTCTTCATCGATTTCATGCTTGTAGTGCTTTCACTAAAGTTCCAGAGTGCTCTGTTGTGGGATTCCCAGTGAGGATGAAACGGGCAACGTTGTCGAGTGATCTTCCAAGAAAAGACTCACTAATGACATACTAGATTTAAAATTATCGTTCTCAGTTATTCGTACAATCTTCTTCGGTGAAAAAGAAATAAGATATCGCGACCCATTTACACGTTATTATCCCCTCAAAATTATACTTGAATTGGATCGTAAGCTCTCAAAGGCCTATTTCAAAATCTCTGTATTTATCGTGGCGTCTAAGATAATTTACACGCAAACACACATATACACAAACCCACGCACAGATATATATGTATATGTATAGGAAAATATATTTCGTTTTAGGTTTACTATATGCATTCAGTTATAGTGTGATGAAGCGAAGGGAAGCTGTAAAGTGGTAGTGGGACAGTGACACAAATGGAAATCACTGCAGTCAGCAGATGTTTCAAATGTTTCAGATGTTTTGGCTCGAATGAACACACAAATTTGAGGCCGGTATGTGAGGTAGCCTACTTAGTTGGTATGCAAGTACATAAGTTCGTGCGTTAGAAAAATGGAGATTGTGTAATATAATTGTACCAAAAGTTAGGTCTGGTTGAGTATTATCTAACCAAGAGCGATATCGTCCAGACGTGGCCTTGTGTGCTCCGAACTCTTAGATTGGCAGTTAAGGTAAATCCAGACTTCTCTTTTTTTTGTGTGGACTGTGAACTAGTGAATTTACCATATCCAAGACACTTATGAATTTGTGGGGAGAATTGGACATAGGCATTTATGTCACTTTAATATTATATTTTATTGTGTTTTGATTTGACATTTGTTAACCATGCATTTTAGGTTTTCAATATTATGTCATATGCTCGTGTACTATGTTTGTGGGAGATTACTGTTTATTTAATTTTCAACAGATGTCTGTGGTGATGCTGTGGTGATAGAGAAAGAACACTGCAATCTTTGCAGTTAGTGGTTGTTTCAATGTGGTTAACTTTAAGACTAGACGTATAATGTCTAAAGATGGAATGTGTGGGAGTTTTGGGTGAAAAGGCATTCAACCAGAGTAAGGTTAAATCTTGAATCAGACTATTTTGACTTGATAATTCATTTACCTTGCATTTTAATTTTTTCCGTTAATTCATTACTTGTTGGGTTTCATTTGATAATAAATCTATTTATGTAGGAAAGATTGTGTTTCCTTAGAGTATCCATTTTGAGGGTTATGTTGGGAAGAGAGAGATATGTGGGTTGAGTACAGGAGAGAGAGAGAGAGGGTTGCTAATTACCACGCTTCTGAAGATAGACCGCAAAACACGTTACGTAGCATTTCGAAAGAAATGTTTAATCTGTAAGTGTAACAGATTAAATGGTGGCAGCGAAAGGTACGAAAAGATAGCGAAAGAGGGATAGGAATTACATAGGTTGGTTAGGTAAATCAGTCAGGAGAAATAGGCTAATTGATAACACTATGCCTGGGGCACTCGCTGATAACTGCAAACTGAGAGCAAATGCATTTATGATCAGTGCTATAATCTCGCGCGATAAGACAGCTGTATGTCAGAAATACGCGTTGATACGGTGAATCTTTTTTTTCTATTTAAGTATTCGGGAGTGGTGAATTGTGAAAATAGGTCTGAGTAATATGTAGAGTAGTTTGGGGTTAAGAAAACACCCAGATAAGTGTGAATAGTGGCGATTGTGAGTTAATTAAGTGGAATGGTGAGCTTGCAAGATCAAAGCGAAGTTAACACCTTCCATTTTCTTTCAAGTTGGTGAGTTCCCATTCTCGCTAGTTGCGCAATGCTCCGTTTTCTGTTTAACAGTCACGAGTCGTAAGGCAAGTTTTTTTTTTTGGATTGTTCTCTTTCGTCCCTCTTATCTAGTTTTCTTTTTATGTTATTACGCTCGGGGCGTGTGATCACTTACAAAATGCCTGACGCAGCCGCAGGTACATCACAATCAATTGTGTGTCATAGGCTGACGAACTTCAATGCAGGCATCACAAATTTTAAAGGTTTAGTTGACGGGAAGTTGACTCAGAGTGTTGAAATATTTATTGAATCAGTAGATAATTATCTGAATTCTAAGAAAATTGCGGATGGCGCCGAAGCTTTAACAGAAGCAAAAGCTTTCTTAGACTTAGACAAAGGGGATATTGGAGTACGGGCACGCAGTTTCGCGTTCAGAAATTGTAAATCTTGGAAAGACCTTCAGGAATTTTTACGTGCATCTTATGGCGGGATCGACCGAGAATGCGTTGTTCGGAATTTACGAGCGCTTATCAGAACTAGGAAAGGTAATGATTCATTAATCACGTACAGTTCTCTCTTATTTGATGCAGTAGGTGAGATAAAGAAATCTATGAAAAACTCTTCATGGGTAAATGGAAATAATATCTCCTTAGATAATTTTGAAAAATTTTTACACTTCGCCTGCCTTTTGACGACGGTTCCGGATGTGGTTGTAGATGGTATTGATAAAAGAATTGAGCAGGATGCAAATGAATCTTTTTTGTTTGCTCAGGTTAATAAAAATTTATCAAAATGTCCGACGCTGGACAGTAGTTTTGTGAAGGGAGGTGCTAAAATTTCAGCAGCGGTTTCGAAACCACAGAATAATGCTAGTACTTCACATTTAGGAAATGATGCAGGAGTGAAGTCATGTGCGCGGGTGGAGTCGAAGAAAACTCCAGAGAGATCAGTCACAACGATTCGTTGTTTTAACTGCGATAAGGTGGGACATAGTAAATCGAGTTGCAGAGTGAGATATTGTTCAGCTTGCAAATCTTCAGACCATGGGTGGAAATTTTGCCCAGCCACAAGGAATAGAGATTATTCAGGGAAAGCACGGGGTGGTTTTACTAGATATGACAGAAGGATTCCTCATGATGCAAGTTCTAGGTATACAAATGAACATCAAAATTTTCACAGGATAAGTTCGAAGATGGACACAGGATAATGAGCAATCAGGTCTTAGAGTCACCAGAACATAGGCCGATTGTACGTGGTTTTTCTAATGGCATTGAAATTTCTATCTTCATTGATTTTGGCAGCTCAGTTAACCTGATAGGCGCTGATCTTTTCCACTCGAAGTTTCCAGAGTGTAAATTAGTTCCTACTAATGAGACAGTGTGTGATGTACAGGCGAGAAGATTGAATATCTTAGGTTCGTCATCTCTTATGCTTTGTATCGGTGAAAAGATGATAGTAGAACCATTTTTGGTCATAGAAGGAGTAGCCTTAGGCGAAATGGTTTTGCTAGGACACCCTTCTTGTATGTGGCATAATATCAACATTCTTACTGGAATTAAGGGGATTACAATAGGTTGGCCAGGCTGTTTCGTTCCATATAGAAACATGGAAAAGGTTTGTGGAAAACCAAGGCGCAGACTGCGACATGTGTAACACATTCATTAGAGAATGAAGACATTCCGCAAAAGTTTTTCAAAGGATTTCTGTTAGAGGATATTGAATTGCGTCCCATGAGTTTCTACATTAATTAAAGTGTCCATGAAAGAGAAGAATTTGCCTTCTCAAGTATTCATTGTTGAGGAACCGAGAAATTCAAAGACGTTGTTGAAATGCGGTATCAGTAAATGAAGTTTCAGTCGCAGGCGTAACTGCAGTAGAATTGGCAAGCTATCAAGATTCAGTGAAAAAAAATATCACAAGGGTACTTATGTAGTTGATTTTGAAGAGTTTAAGGAAGAACATAAGATAGTGGGTTTTGTGGAGGCGATAATATGTTTCCCAACGAGGAGCTTCAATTCAGAAGTCAAGTCCTTCGCGAACATTTGGCTAAGGCCGATTATTTCAGTATACAGATAAAAAGAGAAAGTGTTGAAAGAATATTTAGATATTATTGCTTTGAAGGGAGATAAGCTAGGGGTTACAGATGTTTTAGAACATTCAATCCGCCTAGAGAAGGGTACAAATCCCATATATATTCCAGTGTATCGAATTCCTTTTAAGATTATAGAAGAAGTAGAAAAAGAAGTTCAGAAGTGGGAGTCGGAAGGTATCATTAGGCCTAGTTCCTCGCCATTTAACTTTCCTTTACTAGCGGTCCCAAAGAAAGACGGTAGCGTCAGGTATGCGTGAGACTTTCGTAAATTGAACGAAAAGACATGCCCAGATAGATGCCCTGTAGCCTGTCTGCCTGATTTGTTTGTTGAAATCGTTGGCAAGAATATATATTCGTCTATAGATCTCATGCAGGGATTTTTGCAAGTTCCGCTTAGCGAGAATAGTCGTAAATTTACAACATTTTCTATGCCAAAGGGGCATTACGAGTTTAATAGGATGCCTTTCGGATTACAAGGGTCCCCAATAACATTTACTAGGCTGGTTAACACAGTACTTCACAGTTTATTAGGAAAGTCGGTATTTGTGTACATGGATGACATTCTCATATGCACAGATACAATCGAAGAACATCTAAAGGTGTTAATAGAAGTCCTCAAGTGATTACGGTTCGCTGGGTTAAAGGTCAAATTGGCTAAATGTGAATTTCTGAAGAAAGAAATTGTCTATCTAGGTCATGTTATCTCTAAAGAAGGGGTCAGAGTTAATGATGACAAAGTTAAGGCTATCGTGGGTTTTCCAGTTCCTAAAAACAGGAAGCAGATTCGTTCATTCTTAGGTATGTCGGGTTTCTTTCGCCGTTTTGTACGGAATTTTTCTACAATAGCGTCTCCATTGACAGATCTATTGGCAGAAGACGTTAAGTTTGTTTGGGGTGACAGTCAGCAATTAGCTTTCGAGAAGCTTAAGAATGCTTTAGTGAACCCACCTATTTTGAAGTTTCCAGATTTTAGTCAACCGTTCACCTTGGTGACTGACACGAGTCAGGAAGGTATAGGTGTGTGTTTGATGCAGAAATTTGAGAAAAATTACATCAATTGCTTTTTATAGCAGAAAGTTCAAAACGCGTGGTAGTAACGAAAGGCTGATGTCAGTTGTGGACAAGGAGGCCTTCGCAGTCGTCTCTAGCCTTGTTCATTTCAAGATGTTGTTGATGGGAAATAAAGTTGAGATTTTTACAGATCAACAACCGTTTCTAGAAGCTTTTCAATAAAGCCAAATTTATCGCCAAAGAGAGCACGTTGGTTTTGACGTTGAGAGATTTTGATGCAAGCCTCAAATACATTGAAGGTAAGCATAATGTAGTTGCAGATGCATTGAGCAGATATTTTCGGTTGAGGATGATGTAATACATACCGAGTCCTGTGCAGAAGACGAGTGGACATTTGGTGTCTCATGTCTGGGATACTAGTAGTTCTCTAGATATCTCATGTAGGGGGACAAAGACGTTCCTATAGTGCATACTTCCGGAGAGAAATAGTGTGTCGGCAGTCTCAGAAGAGATTGTTATTCGTGATGTTGAGGAAACGCTGTGTGTTGTATTACTGGTGAAAATGTCACTTAGGACATACCCTTGCTCGAAGAAGCAAGATGAAGATAAATAATTATCAGATGCTAAGGCATTTCTCAGAGGAGTTTTATCGAAGAAAGGTTATAAGCTGCCTTTTTCTGGACTAGAATTGGAGAATAATTTATTAGTTAGGAAAGTTAAGTATAACCTGCGAAGTAGTTTAAGTATGGGCGAAACTACACAGATCATTGTGCCAGAGAGTCTAGTATCACAAGTTCTAGATATTGTGCATTTTAAATTTGGTTCTCCTCATTTAGGTGTTGATAAGACGTATGAAAACGTTAGGTCAAAGTTCTTTTGGAAAAATATGTTTTCCGCAGTGGAGGCCTTTGTGAAGAATTGCTCTATTTGCAATGCGAATAAGCCGGCGACGACAGTGTCGTGTCGTTTGGGTTCGTATCCCATACCAAATAGGCCGTTTCAGAGAGTGCATATGGATATTCTGGGTAATTTCTCAGAATCTGCTTATGGGTATAGACATTTATTAGTGGTTGTTGATGAGTTGACTTGCTTTGTCGAGATTTTCCCGCTGAAATTCAAGTCAGCTGATGAAGTAGCTATAGCGTTCTTTAAGGGGATAATTTGTAGATATGGTGTCCCTGAATGTCTGCTCACAGACAATGGTAGGGAATTTATTAATAAGACTTTGGGTCTTGCTAATTTACTGGGAATAAAGAAGGTATCTATAATTCCGTATAGGCCAAAAGCAAACGGGTTATGTGAGAGGGCAAATCGGAAAATAATTGAGGCCTTTCGCTTGACAGTGGGTGGTTCCGATACACGTTGGGACAGGTCTTTGGATGAAGTTCGATATAGTATCAACACTATGGTGAATGACACAATTAAGATATCTCCAGCAGAAGCTTTGTATGGATACAAGTTGAAAGGACCTTTTGATTTGTTACCAGAACAAATTAAGGGCGATGTCACATTTACTTCGTTGATAAATACAGCGAGAGAAAGATTTGCGCGTATTAGTAAAGAACTTGAACTTAGTTCTCGCGCAATGGTAGAGAAGAGTAACGCTAAATCGCGGGGTGTAGTTATTTCTATGGGTGATAGAGTGTTTGTTAAAGTGAATGTTCGGAATGATCCAAATTATAAATTAAGTCCAAAGTTCCATGGACCTTTTGAGATTGTAGAGATTAAAAAAGGGAATAGATTTGTAATAAAGGATGTAAATACTGATGTGACGAAGTTGACCCATATTTCGAAGTTGAAGAAAGTTGGGATGTAATGGAACCTTTGTGTATAGTTAGAGGGGTAAATGGGTTGATATTTGTATGCATATGATATTTATTGTTTTTTTTGTCTCTTGTTCATTCTAGATGCTGAAGTTCTTAGTGATAATCCTGTTGAGTACAGTAACCTGGGGGTCACAAGAAGTTCGTTTAGGACCAGGTGTAGTGGTTGAAGAAGATCATGAAGTCTGGTTAGCTTCGGACCAGGTGACCATAAGTGTGGAATTTGACAATATAGGATCAGCCAGAGAGGAATTGAGTGATTCCAAGGATAGGTTGCACCGAATGAGAAAGACGCTAAATGAAGTAGAGAATAAGAGGATTTTGCCAGTCTCTTTAACTAGGTTAATGAAGGAAGTGAGAATAATGCTAGATAGAGTTGATAAGGGGCTAGATAAAACGTTAGAATGGATTCCTGACGTTACTCCAGGAAATTCACCCTCTGTAGAGAAAAGGAGGCGAAAAAGAGCAGCATCTTTGGTTCTTCTAGGTGTGAGTGTGATTGCTGCGATTGGAGCTATGTCCATTGGAAGTTTAGTCAAAGTGGCAGAGGTTCAAAAAGACCTAATACCTCAGGGGAAACAGTTAAATCAGTTGCAAGAAAGTAATGAGAAATTGAGAAGTGGTTTTGAAACAGTTAGACGTTCTTTGAATGAGTTGTCA